>NW_027115445.1:1577581-1579810 GCF_000696795.3 Halyomorpha halys | reverse complement strand
ATAAAATAAGATCATATAAAGCAAGATAAAATAAGTTTAGGCTTCCTGAAAACGGAAGAATGATTCAAGAGTAATAAAATGTGAATAAAAGTTTTCCAATCAAAAGACTAAGTTATTTTACTAAAAAAATAATTATTAAAATAACATTATCTTAGGTATTAACCAACCAAGAATCTACAGAAACTATTATGATACACAAACAATAAAAAAAGTGTCATATCATTATATGAATATTTTATAGTTTACATTGAAAAAAACGTAGACTATAAATTATTAAAACACTTAAAACATTAAAATGATGCAAGATTCGGAATTTGTAAGAAACTGACACTACATAGTTACATAGGAAATTTTCTTTACTTTTGCGGTACCTTAATTTTTTTTAAAATAAAAAATATATATATTTTTTGTTTAAATAATTATAAAGGGACAATTATTAAAAAAAAATTATTGATTTATTTTTTTAAGTATTTATAATTGTAAGAATTGTAAATTTATATCTTAAGTATTATGACTGCGCAAATACGAGTGATCTGATATATCATATTTGATTATAATTTACAAATGTGTACATATAATTGATTCTAGGCAATATTAGTACCACTTTTTTTACCACAGTTGGAAAATAATTAAGCCTGAACACAAGTATAGAGATTACCAAATAAAAAATGAAACAATCATACCTTGTGGATTTCTGATTCCATCCATCTCTTCTGAGGTCTATTCCTATAACAAACCAAGCCAAGTATTCAGTACATAATTTTTTTTCCGTTATATCAACTTATTTTTCAAGGATTAAATGAATACAGTGTAACATAAATTAATAAGTTGTTCCGCTATAAAAATAAGTGTTTTTACAGTAAATAATAACTTAACGACACGAGTCAGAATAAAATTGAACATCCTTCAGCAAGGACAGTATCATTTATAGCTTGGCGATAGTAAATGTTTATAATAACATTGCTTATAATAATAGCTACTATAAGATACGTTTTTATAGATTAGTTAACCTTAATATAAATTGCTTCTTATTCTCCAAGTAATGTAATTGATTCTAAAGTTCTTCTGTAATTGCTATCTATAACTCATGATTTCTTCATGGTTTTATTGTACAATTATAGAAAAATAATTTCACATACCGAAAATTGTTTCTTTTAAGGTTCTTACAAAATATATATTTTTTCTACTAGATTTCATATAATCGGTTTACATTATGTAAATACATTGAATTACCCCACCAGGTCTGTGGTTGATAAATGAGGGATTTTTTTTTTGTTTTAAGGTTGGAACGATACTTATACAGCCTCTATTTCATGAGAAATATCTAAAAATATTTTTAAACAATTTTTACTAAAAATATTCAAATAATGAAAACCTTTATGAACACATTATTGTGCACACATGTCTATTTACACTCCGATTCTTAAGGTGAGAGAGGAGTACTAGGAATTTTTTTTTTTAATTTTAGATAAAAAGATGGCTTAAGATATTTTTTTTCCATTCACGTACAGAAAATGAAAATTCATTTAATAAATATTTTTCACGACAGATCCATCGCTTGTAATGAACTTTTTAACCAAATTAAGCTTCTTACAAGTTGCATAGTATGGCAATAATATTACATGACAGTTGCAGTCATGGCGAAGACGGTAACAACCACTATGATCTAAACTGTATAACTATGAAATTCGCTATCGTATCATTCGTGTTGCACTATCATGTTTTCTTCCTGATAAAATTATATCCAACAGCTGTAACATCAACTATCACATGCCATATACCTCTTGATAGTGAACTGTCGAATCTGAACAACCTTTAAAGCTTTTTTTTATTTCATAAGCTTTTATTTAAGTTCAACAGTCAGCTTGATACGACACTAACGCTCTGTTACTCTGACTTTCTTTTGTGATAATATTACCGAACAGGAAATTGTCACTGATAATAATTTTTGAAAAATCATTTGAGCGATACTAAACGTCGATCTCACTTCAAGTTATCTTCAATCCAAAAACACAGCAACGTGTTTTTTAAAGTTCAAACATATTTTCAGTTAGAATTTAATTTTCTTACCCTGATTCAGTTAAGCTAAATAAAAAAAAATTATGTATTATTACCCAGATATGTATATTATGACACCCTTAACGATTTGGATAGCAAAATTCAACAACTTACATTTAGAGAGAGAGAGGGAGAGAGAGTGAGAGAGAGAGAGAGAGAGAGAGAGAGAGA
>NW_027115445.1:1493154-1577501 GCF_000696795.3 Halyomorpha halys | reverse complement strand
AGAGAGAGAGAGAGAGAGAGAGAGAGAGAGAGAGAGAGAGAGAAATAGGATTCCGGTAAGATACATGAAAGAAGCGGAAAAAAATGTCCTGTTGAAAGCAATTTCGCAGTCATAAAGAAGCATAACATAATTGGTACAACGGGAACTACACCGCTCCAATTCCTTACTAGTAAAATTGTCGTGGGGCAGCAGTCGTGGGTTCTGCAGCGCTCTTTTCACGTGCGGTGGAAGAATTGTGTTCTGAGGGTTGAAATAATTCATGGAACGATTAATTACCGATAGGTCAAGCTTGAAATGAGGAACCTGGTCTGAAGAGAAACAGCTTGCCCTACAATTCACACTATCCAGTTAACAGATATTCACACGGTCGGTTCGGCGCGTAAATATTTTCTCCCATCAATGAGCCCCCGCGTTAATCGATAAGTTCTTCTCTACCTCGCTTATCAAGGCATAGCAAAATTAATTATAGATTAAGTGTTCGAAAGAGTTATTATCATGCTTTATAATTATAATTCTTGATGGCAGTAAAAGTTATACTCTGTAGAAAATGTAGAAATTCTTCCTTGTTTCGATTTTCTTTTACAACCCTGTACCTTCTTTTACCGCTCTTCCAAGAACCTTTTTTATCTATTTCAATTTAGTAGGCAGAATAATATCGATTATAGTCTAGTTGTCAGTTTACTTCCTCGGCAGATTAAAGTATAAAATCTGTAAATGAAAACATGAAACTCAACTTCATAAATAACATCAGCTGATGGTTCAGCTTATTACAGCGTCATTACTTTAACACTCCGTACAAGTTATTTAAGTTGTCAGATGTGTTTTTTTTTTTATTCTGAAACTCTTATATTCCAAATCAATGTAAATAATTACTTACAGCATACAGAGAATTATATTTTTGAAAAATACGTACAATGAATTATCAGTTTCTAAACTAAAGGAAACAGTGATTAGAAAACTTGTGTGCATTTTCCTTTAAAAACCAAAATAATTATTCAATTCATTAGTTAATTAATTTAATTATCCTATGATTGGTACTTTTAACGTTAAGAAATTATTGCAATATTTTAAGCCATAAGTCACCAGAGGATCTGTGAACAAATATATATGCAATCAGCAATTCGCCAATGCAAGAATCTCATAAAAATCATATGAATGCGGGCCGACTAGATATAGCACATAGCTGAAGATTGTTCGTTTTTTTAAGTAATTCTGGAATAGAGTTTCGCAATATTATAATGAGAAAAGTAGTATAAACAAATCGTATAAGTTTTAGACAAAATCAGAATAGAATAGAAACATCATGAAAGAATTTATAAACGCACCGTAAATGGTATATTTCACGCTTAAATATGAGGAAAAAAATTTCCTTGAAAACAAAACAGCTCTTGAAAGAGCCTGAAAAAGATTAAATAAATGAGCTTTTGAAAATTGCAATCGGTCAATAAATTTTAGCTTAAAAATAATTGTAAAAAAAATAAATAAAAAAAAGGTCAGGGGTACAGTACTTTGTAAAGAAGTACTATTACTAGACCAGCGTTTGTGCAAGGAGGTGATTTGGTCAGAATCACGCTCAACCGCCAGATTTTTACCCAATTTAACGGGCTGGATGAACCTCAGGAGGGCTCCAGAACCCACAGGAGTTGTGGGTTTATTATTATTGTATTATCTTTTAATTCATACGGAAAATATGAATTAAAATAATGAATGATTTCTTTTATATTATCTGGTACCGGTTGATTGTTGATGTATATCAAACTCGATTATTGGTGGTGAATCGATAGATTCAGTAACGTCTTCTCCCTCTTTACTTGATATCTCTTCTACACAGATGTTTTCTATTACTCTACTTCTATCGTTATCACTATCTATAAAACTTCTTTGTTTTCTTGTTAGTTAGAAAATATCGTAATCACTATCATTACTATCATCTTCAATATTTATTTTGTTAAATCTGTATGTTTAAAATTCTTTCTGAAACTCGTCTTCACTACTACTTACAACATGAGACTCACTAGTGTTTGGTTGTTTTGCCATTTTTATAGAAAATAATAACAATAATAAAATGAAATAATGGAGAAAGAAAGTTTGAAGATTACTGATGGTATATTACAACACTGTCTTATTACTATTCGACGGTTCAATACTAGGTGAGCGTATTTGAATCTGTTTCTTGTGTCATTTTAATCGAAAACTACAAGAAAACAAGAGTTTCTCAAAAAATTGCGGGGGAATGAATTCATTCTCCGTAATCGCTAATAAACCTTTAACGGAGTGATATACTATACTAATGTTTTCCTCTTGGGGAGGAGCAGTGTTAAGTGTTAAACAAAAAAAAACACATATAATAATTTTAGGACATTTAATTACGGGGCTTTTGATTGTTTTATTGGTACCTAATAATCTAATATGGCCTCATAGAGATAGTACCACATGAGAGTTGAAGTAAATTATCCACAATGTTTGGCTAGTCTTTTTCTAACTGCTAATGTGAAAGGTGCTATTTCTGTTCTGCATTTCTGTCATTCCTTCCTTAATTTGACAAACTCAAACTTGGATCAATTAGTTATTTAGTAAAGAAACTTAGTATTCACATTGATTAATGCTTCCATCAGTTGAAATCAGGTGTGTAAATTGTTGGTTGCTACAAAGTGTGTACGTATAATATTTTACAAATACTTAAGTACATCTTTAATAGTGTGAAAATGATTAATGAGCCAAAACGTTACTAAATAAATCAATAAATTTGAAAGAAAATTTTGTAAAGGGTTTTTACAATTATATAGAATGTTTAATGTTGGAATGTGGACTTAAAAAAATGTTTTTATTTCTTCTTAACGTTTTTTTTATTATTATTTAAATGAAATTATACTTACGTAAAATATGGTTTGTTGAAAAAATATCAGTTTCTTTTAAGTTTGTCTAATCAATTATTATATTTGAGTTATAATTCTTTCAACTTCAGCCATATATGTTCAACTAATGAACTTTTGAATGAATGATTTCCTTGAGGGGTTTATGGATGAAAGTGAGAGAAAACCATAAAAATATTTCAAATAATATATCTTTCAAACATTCTTTTAATAACCTATTAAACTTAGAATTTTTTTTTTTATATTTAGCATTTATCAGAAAGTGACATTTTGATTATCTGCAGAACTAGAACATTTTCGGTTATGAGGAACGGTTTTTTTTGTTTTTGTTCTTTTTAACTACTCTTAACCTTTTCGTAATTTTATTTTATTTAGCAGAGCAGTATATTGTGCGCTTGATTAAGAATTACAATTAATTTAGTTCGATGTAAAAATAATATTAATAAATGGAATTTGGTTCGGGTGCGGTCAAACAAAACAAATATAAGGAGTATACAATGAAACGTAAAATTTAATTAAAAAAAAGGTATGAATTCTGTCTCATTCATTTTCATTTGATTTTATTCTTATCTCTTTTCAACTCTTTTTATCTCAATTCGTACTTTCTTTAATATTTCTTCTCTTTATTTTTTACTATTACCGTTTTCATTTATTGTTTATAACCTTTAATTTTTCTTATTAAATTTTAATAAGAAAAATGAACCCTATTATTTTCCACATTAAATTTTTTTTTTGTACTTATGTCAAGTGTTTCTATATTTTTTAGCCCTGCAATGGGGGGCGAAACGTTGACTCAACTAAAATAGTACACCATTTTACTATTTGAGTTTTATTTGACCGCACCCTGAACAAATTCCATTTATTGATACGCACGGTCAATCAGCAATCTTCCAATAAAAATAATATTGACTGTATAATGTTTTTATTTTTAAGCGGTCTCTGTTGTTTCCTTTAAAAAATCAAATATTATATTCAACAATTGTTTGTATAAACTGTGGCAGCTGTATTAATAATTACGATTATAATTTAATGTTGATTACAACTTATCCAAAATTTTTATGGTACAATACCCAGTATTGTACTGTACTGTATACATTACAGTAGAAACTAATAATTATGTTATATTGGAACGTTAAACTATACGTATTCAACGAACAGAAAGTTTCCAGAAGACTTGCGATGCCTTCGAAACCCATACCTCAGCAATTGGTTACTTCATTAGGAATAGCATTGAGCCTTACAATTTCGTTGTCTCTCTGTCGCCAGCTTTGACAGTCATTTAGTTTCAAGCGATTTCATCACCTACCAATAAAAGATTTTGGAGGTTTAGACTCTTGGGTTTCGCCATCTAGATCAATTGAACTCTTAGCGAACAATAAGGCAACGGCTGTATAATCTGTCAAAATTGATTTTTTTTTTATCTGTTGAATATTCGAAACGTGAAAAAATAGTTTATTGGTAACTATATCCTCATATTTCTAAATATATACAAAAATTTCACATACAAATCTCTAAATTTATGTTACTAACCGGTTTTAATTAAGCTATACTAATTAAATATTTTAATTTTAAAAATAACGTTAATTCGAAGCATGCATCTTCTCTACAAAGGTAAAAATCATTGGGAGCAAAGATTTTATAATCACTAGGAAAACGTATTATAAAGCAATATCAAAATCAGATTAAGATTGATATCAGCTAATTAAGAGGAAAGAATGAAAGATGGATGATAAGAAGCTCTTTGAGGATCAAGCAACAGCTCTATTTAATACGCAAGAAAACGAAATGGATGAAAGGTAAAAAGTTTCACAATATTTTTCATTGTGCACTTCCTTGACTGGTAATGAAGTGCAAGATTAGCTGCAGAATCTAACCATATTTAATAAGAAAAAATAAACTGGAGTTTAATTCATTACTGGGAGGTTCCAAATTTACTCTATAGTCTCTTAAATAGCATTCCAAAACTAACTTGTTAACATATCGACAATTAAAAGACCAGCAAAAAAACTCAAAACGTCAGATTTATAAATACCAGAGGTAGCGCATTTCCAAGAGCCAATACCTGACTAATCCATTGACACCGTCCACTATTTATAAATACTTAAATATATAGTAAAGATAATAGAGAAATAAGATTGATGTTCTAGTTTCTAATTATTCTTAATTTCTAACATTTAAAATGCTAGGATGCACTAAAAGGGCAATGAAAAAGGAAGCTGATGAATAATGGATTAGCCTTGAAGAGAAAGAGTGACTATCCTGAGTATCGTCATTAATGAATAACAACTGAAATAGAAAACAATTGCTACTCTTAACCGTGGAGAAAAAAGTAAACCAGTCGTGAAAGTAACTCTAATGAAATCCTCTCCCTGGGGGTGATACCTTCGTTAATAATAGCTATAATTATTTACATAGCATTAATTAGTAATAGATTTTAAAAATAGTCATTTAAATTGGTACATAAAAAATTGCTAGGTGAGAGATCTACCGTGACCTGGCGTAACCGAAAGAGGTACTGGGTACAGTTCTTCCGATGGCTTTGCATAAATAAATAAGTAATCAGACAATTTTCTGGTAGTCAATTTCTAATATGGCTAGTGCGAAGTCCTTACGTCTGTTCAAAACGGATTTTGTCCAAACATTTGTGTTAATTCCTAGAGCACGTAACTCTAAATCGATGTAATGAAATCTACATCCTATTAAAGGGGCCGGATAAAAATAAGAAAGAGGTACAATGCTTTTGGGAACCATAGGTTTTTAAATAATCACCGGAACTTTAAAAAGCTAACGGAATACATTTTGGTTTGGATAATCTCATATACAATAATATCATGAATTACCACTGAAACTTCTCAAGGAGTAGGAGGATATCCTGAAAGCGAAAGCTCAAGGAGTGACCTTCACAACACTGTCATCCTTGTCATCTAGGGGGGACAACTTTAGAGAGCTTTTCCCGATATTTCTTTTTCATTACTCCTAAACACGAAAATGGATCGAAAATTAAAATAAAGGACATCTTGGGAAGTGTAAAGCCTTGAAATTATTCGGTTCCGATATTCTCTGATGTACTTAAATTTGCAATTTGGCGCTTCATGAGCTCCTTCACTCAAGAATCTTACTGGTAAAATTGCATTTCTTATTATTCATCTTCGTGAATTATTATTTTATGAATAAAAAGCGACATTCTTAACAATCCGTATTGATTTACATAAAACCAAGCAGTATCTTTTGAGTACTAGTTAAATTTATGCGTTTTTTTCGGTTAACTGTAACTTTCCTTAAAATAAAAAAAGGGTATTTTCGTAGGTTTTCATCGCTAATTTTTCAATTCGAACTAAGGTAACACGTGTAAAATAAATTTTGTACCTCTTTTAAATTCGATTAAGGCTACTTACTTTTACTTCTAGAATAATTTACTTTTATATCTAATCAATCAAATTGTATGTAGTAGTTTCTTTTTTAGCAGGAAACCTATAATCTGATAAAGAAATGTATGATGAGAGAAAATTCAAGGATTCTTTGTTTATACTTTGGCTAGTTGAATTGAATAGTGCAAGTAATCAGTATTAATCATTGAGTTTGTATATAAAAGTTTCCCGTTAAAAATTTAAATAGTTTAAATTTTAATTTTTTTCGTGTTTAACTGACTCTTTGGCTCACTGTGTGGAGGTAAGAAATAATATATAAAAATAGTAGTTTTAAGTCATTTAATAAGTAATTACCATTACTTTTTACATGCAATTTCCAACCACCGCTGTTGATTGCTTATGTTTATGTCTTTCTTTTTTTATTTTGCTTTTGTTTAAATAACGAAGCTTTACTAATTTTAAAAACCATAATTTAGTTCATTAAACACAAATAAATCGCTGGACATAGTTGGAATGTTATCTGTCTTTTCAGTTGACTATTTGCTCAGTCATAAGTTGACGATTTTTTTTTTTAAGATACGCCCATACCCTTTCAATTAATTACCAATTCTTTCATAGCTTACATTTATCCATCTTTTATTACCGCTAACCACGAAAGATGGTGAGTTATTTTAATTAAAGAAAATTAAAGATAATTTAATAGAAGATTTTTTCTAATATTGGCATTGGACTCCTATCAGACTATTTTAGCGAGGATAAAAAACCATTTTATGTTAAAGAATATTTAATTTTATAGTTTTAATCAAGATCATTTGAGCTGTTTTAAAAAAAAAAAAAAAAAAAAAAAAAAAAACAGCACATTTTTTTAAACTTAATAATTTAGACCTAGAGGATCTTCAATCGTGTGCTTTCGTTGAAAATTTAATCCGTTATTTTTGAAGATGATAATAATTTCCCTCACCTAGCCCATTAATTAAAAGTTCGAAATGAGTGTTTTTTTAGAAAACACAATTGCATTTAATTTTTTTTACAGCTAAATCCGAATTGCAGGCTAACCAGTCATTTCCTTCACTATGAAAACAGAAAAAAAACACAGTTTTTGAGCTTTTTTAGCATTTTTAGAACATCACATTTTATTCGAAATTAAAGTAAAAATAAATTCCATACGTAATGCATACATTTAAGCTTCAAAGGTTTTTTTTTCAGAGAAAAATCATTTTTTGTTTGTCACGGAGAACCGAAAAGTAGCCTTTGTCAAGCATAAACTGAAAAAGTTCCAAATTCTTGTTGTTTATTTTCTTCTTTTGCTTCGAAATCGGTGTTCAAGGAACCAGAAATTCGGATTCAGCACCCATCTAAAACATATAGAACTACTGGGAAAAAACTCAAAACTTATTTATGTTTTATATAGGTACAAAATCCGAATTTCTTGTCCCTTGAACTCCGACTTCAAAGCAAAAGTAGAAAAAAAAAAAAATACAAAATTCTAGAACTTTTTCAGTTTATTCTTGATTTTTTCGGAAAAAAAATGAAAAAAGAACTCTAATTAAAACTCTGAACGTGTTCATACAGTGCGCTCTAGCGGAAGTGCAGATTGGCCAAAAATTAACATATTTTTAAGAGAATTTTGTTATGTTATGTTTATTCTCCAAAAAATATTATGTTTTAGCTATAAGTAAAAACCAAATAAGTACCAAAATTAAGTTTTTCTTAATATTTTAATTTTAATGCCGGAGAGCTGGCAAGGTGGCAAATCTGAAATCTATATTCAGCACCCAAAAAAAACGTATATAGGACCGATAAATAAAACAATCCTATGATTTTGTTTCTTTACAAAAAAACTTATATTGACTAGACCATTACTATAAAACTTAAATATTTTATATAAATATAAAAGTGAAAGTACACAACAATAGGTAGATAGGTAAGTGAAAATACACCTATTGATTTCAAAATTCGAATAACAAGTTTAAATATATATTGTTGATTTTTTTAATTAATTTAATTTGGACTATATCTATAGACTTGTTTTTAACTCTACCAAGTTATTTACTGAGAGTTAGGTATTGTTAAGCATTTTTATTTCTCTGTTTTGCAAATGTACCTCGTTTCTAAAACGCAAGTTGTTCAATGTAATCTCTACTGATTTATCAAACAATGAGATCAGATCTCTCATATTATTTCACTCGGATCATATTCCACTTTCTATGCCTTACCTCCATTCTATTACAATTGCTAAATTGAATACATCCATTACTCTAAATGAGAGAAAGGCTTGCATTAAGTAAAACGTCATTCCAGTAAAAACACATCTTATTCCTGGAAGATAGTAAAACGCTCTTGTAGTTAATCTATTTGCCTTCAAAGTGAAATATATTTTCTAATATGATAATTATTAAAGACTAGCTCAGCCTACAGTTTCTCTCCCGGTAAATTTAGACTATATTTGTATGTTTCATACACCTAATGAGTACATAACCATAAAAAAAAATAATTACATGACATAAAGCTTATTTAGTTTAATAGTTGGTTTAATTACGTCGAGAAAAGTGCATAAATATGTATTTATTCTATTTCATTGCAATACAAATCGAATACGGTGCATCACGCCACATAACTTTTACTTACCAACCAACTTAAATTAATCCTCACTTGTTTCAAGGCATATATATTTATATTATTAGCCGTGACGATACTTTCCCGTACTGATTTTCCTAATGCGCCTTTCAGTTGAATAATAAACAAAACTCTAATTTTTCAGAGAATTATTTAAAATAATATTTCTCTAATTTGTCACAAATGAAATGAAGATGTTCTAAAAAGAAGATGGCCACGAGACCTGCTAATGCTAAAATATCATTAGATTACTACAAATGGCTAATTTCCCTACACGCCTTTATCAATTTATTTTAAACTAAAATACAATTTAATGGATGTATGTAAAATAAATGTACATTTGGAAATCTCAAAAGATATTTTTTTTTTAAAATAATATTTTCTCTTAGCAAACTTTTAAAAATTCAATAACTAATCCGTATTTTTAATACGTTATCTACAACCTAAAATACCAAATAACCATTTTTTTTTTTCAAATAATGCTATTATAAAGTACATTTCATTATAATTTTCTAGATCCATTTTCTTTGATAAATATTTTCAAAAGTTAACCTAATATAGTTAGAGTAATGAACCAGTTTCCAAGAGTATGAAGATGCATTAACTAGGAGAAATATAAAAATGCCCTAGGTCACCCACTTTCAACCACCATATCTCCCACACCATTACACTTACCGACATGCAACCACTACAGTTTAGATTGGAGACTAGAGGCTACTACCACACACAACAGCTATGGTTTCTACGGAGTAGTTGTGCCTACAATGTAAAATATTAGGACTCGTCTATATTTATTTATATATATCGATTCATCAAATTTTATTTTTTATTATGGTAAACTTAATATAAGTCATTTTTTAAAATTCAACCCAATAAGGTTTGATTCACTTCGCATTTTAAAATATTAATCAATTCAATATTTAATCAAGTTAAAGGATATTTATGATGTGGAAAAGTAAAAGTAAGCCGAATTCACACTCATAAAAAAAAATTATCCATACATAAATATTAAGTATATTTAGCATGAAGTATCTCGGAGAAATGGAAGAGAATTCAGTAATATGCAAAGAGGAATACAGGAATATTAGCCTCTTACACGTAGCTAAGAGAAAGCAACTCCAGTTGAGTGAAAGCGAACGACAAGTAACTTTTATATGATACCGTAGAAGTTGTATTAATTCATTTCTCTATATATAATTAAATAATAATTAATTACAAGTTTAACATTTCATAATCATAAAATCCTTTCATGGTACTAAAACAATACCTAAATAAAATATAAAACACACTCACAAAGAGAGGATCCCAGAAGTGTCAAACAGTTGATGAAATGTTCTTAGGTGAAGTAAGTAAAATATTACACTTCCGTCAATATTAGGACAAATGCGTCCAAGAGTCTAGGGAAAAAAAACTAGAAGATTAGAGAGCACATTTTATTTTACATTTCTGGTACTGATTGAGGTTTGTAAATGATTTCAGTGCCAAGTAGCACCTTTTGCAACGCGTTTTTTTAATAAACCATTAAAATATTAAGATTGCTAAAAATATCAAAAACCTTCACATGAGAAATTTTTGTTCGAAAATGAAAGTTTTTTTCAAAACCTAACACAGAATTCCTCACACCAAAAATAGTTTTACCTAATTTTTACAAACATATTAAAAATAAAAACTATTGTGCTTGGTAACGATCTGGAAAAAGCCTATAAAGCACCAATTTTTGCGTTAAACAATAATTTATTTCAATTAACCCAACTTAAATTGAGGTGACTTTAAACGATCGGACCAGACCAGAAAAATCAGGTAGTGAGTAAAAGTGGACGGGGGAACAGTTTCAATAGTGACTGGAGAGACAGAGAGTGGTCCAATGAGAGGATAGGGTT
Source organism: Halyomorpha halys (assembly GCF_000696795.3). Lineage (NCBI taxonomy): Eukaryota > Metazoa > Arthropoda > Insecta > Hemiptera > Pentatomidae > Halyomorpha > Halyomorpha halys. Next base: position 1,566,764 of record NW_027115445.1, on the reverse strand, counting down.
TTCATTGCTCCGCCTCCCCGACCCAACATAAAATGTTGTGTATAGCGATGTTCCGGACCAAATCTATGTGAATGGACCCGATTTTGAGAAAATGAGAGAAATACCGGATTAAAAGATATAAAAAAGTGAACGGGTGGAATTTCCTACCGATATCTGGTGCTACAATGCGAACATAAAGAAAATTTTATAAAACTACTATAGAATTTGCACTGCGTTTTGTTTTGTTTTGTTTTTTGTATTATATATTATTCAACATAACCATTTGTAGTTTTTTTTTACTTGTTTGTAGTTAATATTACCCCAAATCAGTATCCCACCTCTTTTCTTCGTTGCTGCTCCATTATGTCGTCTTTCAAACTCATGTCAAGATCATGTTATATTTTAATTTTTGTTCTTGAATTATTGGTCTTTACAGTTGGAATTTTTCGTTCCAGATTTGAAACTGAGAAAACAGTTTCTTGGAACATTCTGATTATTTTCATTGTCTTTAGAGCCGTAGAGAACATAGAGCTTTGACCCCCACACCGGAATCAAAGGGAATCACCAGAAACAAATATTTTTTCCTTTCATATACCTATAAATGTAATATATAGTAAGGGAATGAAAGTCGACGGAAATATACGTTTTGAGGTTTTTTGATTAAACTCGTCATGTCAGTGAACAATTAAATCTTCATTAAAATCAGCTAGGTTTTATCTTCATTGAAACAGACTGACAGAACGTAAATGCCAAATTTTAAAAAAACCTTACTCTAAAATATCTTAAATCTTCTTGTTTTGTTTGTTTTTTTTAGTACTTTAGAGTTTATCAGCATTATCAGCAATAGATTTATTCATTTAAAATATAATTTACAAATAGAAAAAGATAAAAAATTAACAAAAATAATAAATGAATAGTAGCATCAAAATTAACTCAGTATCCCGTACTACTGCCTCATGACTACCAATCGTCTTCCTATGCCCAAGAGGTAATTAATATACTCTCGCGATATAATGACCGAGTCTTCAATGAATCCAATTTTTGCATGTCTTCCTAAGGTACTAGAGGAAATCGAGCTGTAGAAGTTGTTACGTACCAAGAGAAAAATATTCCCAATTTAGGAGACAATAGGCACTTCATACCCCTGTAACATATTCTTGAAGTACATGTGATAACTTTGAGATCAATTCTGCACAAACGAAAATCCAGCACGGATACATATATTAAATACATTGGATTCCAATATGTGGGGTCTAAGCACATCTTTCATCCCCCCTCAATAAAGCAGTATTTTAATAAATAGGTATTCTAATCACTTAAGGCCTATCCTATCTAAAACTATTAGTAAACACAACTCACTTTCAGTCTTCAAAATTATATCAATTAGAATGAAGTTATGAAATAATTTAATTTGTTTTGGTTTTTTGTGGGTGTGTGTTTTGTGCTTAGAACTAAATTTTACTTCAGTCATCCTCCACCACAATGGCTTGCTATAACTCAATGTTGATTTATAGTTACACCAGGACCCCTTAAAGCCTGACGCAAATAAGCCTCCCATCCAGATGTCTAGTGGATCTCGGTCGCTTTTGATCTTTTGAACCTTCCAAAGTGAGAATCACTCTCCTCAAAGCGTCAAAGAGTGTGACGAATTGAATGACGAACACCCAGAAAGGCACATACACTGTTTGTGTACAGTAAGAGCTCTTACAGAATTGTAATAACATGAATTCTTGTTCAGAGTCATTGAAACGTTTTTTAAAAGCACGGCTCGGAGAGAAAGATCTGCTATGTCTAAAGAAGCCCAAATTAATACTGGTAGTGAAGTCTCAAGATGCTACTGAATGAATTGAACAAAGATAAAAAGATAAGCCATGTATTATTCCCATTTCTATTAACTTTAAATCGTAGTTGTATTATGATTGTCATAACCATCTAATATTTTTTATAAAAACGACATATAAATAGATAGTCTAATTTTATCAAAATAAAAATGCTGCCTTGAGTTTTGGCAATATATTTAGTTGATTTCTAGGTAATATTTGTGTTTTTTTTATGATAAATTTTAAATCAAAGGGTAGTAAAAGAATAAATAATAGGAAAGGTAATTAATGACCAATAAAGAGTTGAGACTATCAGTAATAATAAAGAAAATTATAATAAAAAAGTTTTTATTTATTAATTTATTCGATTTTATAAGTATAAATTGAGAAAGTAAATTTTTATTTTGAACTTAAAGAGACCTAATCTATAAATTAAAAGTTTAAAAGCAGAATCACTCGAAAACAACTCTGCAATGAACGATAATCTTTTCTGTTCGGCATTATTTTCACGAATTGACAACCAGAATAGATATATAAAAATTATAAGATTAGTTTAGTAATGGTTAATTGTTTTTCATACTGTCTCTATAAATAAAGAATAGGCTATAATAAATATAAATCAGTAAAAATAAAAAAAAACCATTACTGTATATTAACACCATCCTCAAATAGCATGCATAACCTTTTTTTTCTTTATAACTATGTTTTCATCTTTTTTTTCGAAACATATTTCACATAGGAATGGAATTAAGTAGAATACTTCAGGATAGTTTAAAAAAAAATTATATAGCTCTTTTTGCACTATACTCTAAAGAAAAACAATTTTTTCAGTTAAAAAACTGTTTACCCATTCATAACATAATATTTAGTTTTAGGGCTTTGGAATAGTGATGTTTTTGCTATCTTCATAAATGATATATGGGCCTATAAACCACCCATTGACCCTTAATAAAACAAAACGGTGGATGGTAATGAGTTTAAAAAAATCGCAGAAATCGGTCCAGTAGTTTTGTTAAACAGCGGACGGCGGTGGTTCATATTTATTAAATTTTATTTTCGATTCTGCGATTTTTAAATATAAAACATCAAATTTTAAGAGGGACCAATTTTTATCTTGGCCGTTTATGAAGCTTCCATTATTCAATAAACCAAAATAAAATGGTAAGCTTCTAAAGGACATCTAATGGATATACTTACAGTACATAATTATCGATAAAAAATTAATTACCAAGAAACTATTCTATCGGACAAGACAATCTAATCAAACAGAAACATATTCATGAGAGAATGCTTATTCTATAAACTTTGAAATAATTGTACATTTTAAAATCCAGAAAATGCTGTCGGAAATCAAAACAAATTGGTCATCCGACATAAATAGAAAACCCGTTTTTTATTGCATTAAAATAACATAATACAATTGATTGTGGTAGTAGTTATATTAAAATATTGATCGAAACTGCGGTAACCTTCACTTGTAAAATAGAAACTATAATTCTATTTCAATGCATTCTATGTCAGATCATGGCTCACGCGAGCATGAGAATCCAAACCAAGCTGCTTTGGCCATGATATCACTTCTCCAAACGATCCGCACAGGAAGGATGAGAAAACTGGACCATTAGTAGGTCAGCATTCATCGCTTTCGTTATGGAATAATTTTCAGCAATTTTTAATATCAGTTTTAGAGAATAACAAGGAAAATAATAATATAAAACAAATATACATTTTGTTTAAATATGTGGATGAGATTTTTATGTTTTTACATATCCTTTTTCAGAATTTCAATACACATGATCATTGTTTCTAGGACTTGAATATTTTATAGAAATATTTTACCCAGTTTCAAATACTACACTATTATTCCATTTTGTTTAATATTTTTTTTTTATATTTCACCGTCTTTATGTATTTCTCCTATAACCATATACTGTCTCTTGGTAATTTGTTTAATTCAAAGAAAATTTTGTTATAATAAAACAAACTTATACAATTTTTATCTATTGATTTGTTATTTTTTACCAAGCCTCATGGGTCCTGATATCCACGGGGTAATGGGAACACGGGTGGTTAGGGACAGTTCAACTCTTTTTCTGGATTGGGAATGCATTTGATGAGAGAGTTGAGGAATAGGATATGTCGGAAATCGGGTAATTAATCGGTATCATTCTAATAGCGATGGGTTCACCAGATGTTTCAAGTTAAGCATCTATCAAATAAATGAATTTTTTATGAAATGAAATTCCTATCCTTAAATTATATGTAAACAGAAAACTCTGATACAGTTCTCGCGGTTTTGGTAGTTGAACCAAAATATCCTATTTCTATTAAAAACATCAATAGCAGAAGGGAAAAAGGACCCTCCTGCAGAGAAGTCGATAGCAGAGTACAGAGAACCTTGGCTAAGGTGAGAGGTGCGGGAGCTGTCTAATGATTGAGTGAGTTAACAATGGCGTTAAGCCGTCTCCATCCACGACCCGATTTCACTCGCGTGGACTCACTTTTTCTTTTCAGGGCCAATTCACCCACTATCACGCATCTCTTCCTATTCCACTGTAATTTTACAAAGACATTGTATATATTGTAAGAGGGTTTAACGGTCTGTTTTCATCAATTGTAGTGTAGCCTAAATGTCGTACAGCAGAAAGCTATTCGTAGAAAAATGTATTGCTTCTCCTGATTATTCTCGATTGAAGTATAATGACAGGCTGAACTGACTTAGAGAACAAAAATCTTTGTAATCCAGAGCGTTCGCGTCCTTCCCAATTAATTTGGTGAAAGTTCAATTTTATATAGTTCGTCTTTATAAAAGACATAGATATCTTCCACAATCTTTATCGCTTTTTATCTACCAAATATGCACAAGCGCCAACTTCAAGAATCTGACAAGAACAATTTATTTCATTATAACAGCCACTCTACAGATAGTATGTTAACCAACACTATCACTCATGATGCCCATATAACAAAAAAAATAATAAAAGGTTATTTAAGTTTTTATTTATTTTTAAACGGATACTCAAACTTGATTTTTTTTTTTAAATTGAATTCTAGTATTATTACTTCTTAATTCAACGCTCGGTTAATAGCAAGAAGGTTTTATTTCCCTAATGATTACAAACAGTGGCTTGGTTCCAAAATAGGTTAATTATGTGGATATTAAGCTGTACCTTTATATTCGATCAGGATCACCAACAAAAATCTTTAATATTTTTTTAAATAATTTATTTATTGTTATTTACAACTGTATGCACATATATACAACAAGTAAATTTGCTGTAGGTGACATAGTGACATGATACAAACATGTGGAGAACCTACCCACTGATAGAACTCCAATAACATTTCTAGAGGAGAAGATCTCGAGACCATCTTTTTTTCAGACGCCTAGGAGGATTATTAGGTAATGAAAGAGAAGCCAGGTTAGCAACAAGTGAATTTGGGTGGTTTAAAAGCTTATTATGGAAGGAACGGTATCTGGTTCTGGCCAAACCGGCAGCATATGGAACATTGAGTTCCTGATGGATGACTTGATTTGTGACAAAGTAAGGAGCATTAAGGATTTTTTACTGCAAGGATTGGATTCTGGAGGAATATGATGGTTTAGTGGAGCCCCAAAGCTCAACTCCGTATGTCCAGATAGGCCTTATAATAGTCATGTAGATCAGTCTTTTGTAAGACTGACTCCCGAGTATTACATTCCGCGCTCCAATGAAGACGAGACAACAACAACCACACGAAGGCATTGCTGGATAGTGGAGTGGGATGTTCGCAAACCAAACTGGTGATCTGGGATTATGTGATTGGAATCAAGGATAGGGTACAGACGTCTTAAGATGAGTTTCTCAAGGATTTTGCCCATTATAGGTAATAAAGCGATATGACGGTAGGAGGATGGGTATTCAGGCGGCTTTTGAGGTTTGGGAATCATTTTGATTATGGATAGTTTCCTTGGGTCAGTCTTTAATTTAGATCAGAAAATTTATATACATACACGGAACATTCGGAGTATCATTAAGTACATTAGTTAAAGATTTAATGTATTTTAAATAGCAGAAATTAAAAATTTTTCGCCTTTCATGTATTTTTTTTTGTATTTATGTGTAAATGAAATTTGTATAGATTATTATAACAATAGCATTTTTAAACAATACATTTATTTATTTAAGGTACTGTGCTGCATGCTCCAAGTACTGAGTTTGGATTCGACTGTGGCAGATAATTATCATTTAATTATCGGGCGTGATTCTGACCAAATTACCTCCTTGCACAACCGTTTTTCTAGTAACAGTACTCCCTTACAAAGTACTGCGCTCCTAATCATTCATAAGTTGTATCGGTGCAGATTTATTTATGTATTTTTGTAGTAGATTTTTTCTTTTTTCTGATCAATGTTTACCAAAATAGTGAACAATATAGAAAGCAGAATCCACTTCTTACTCCATAGTACTGCTTATTACACCAACTATCACAAAGTCCCAGTCTGGTCCTAGTGTTCAAATGTTTATTTGTTAATTAATGAAATAAAAACAATTTTATTAGATAAAACTTGCTTTTGTAAAATCTAGAACAATATTTTTAATTTTAAATGTGATAAACGCACTTTTAAATTGTTACTAAATGACTTTACATTTTTTTTCTTACCCTTCTTTTATTATTATCTGACGTAAAACAATACCAAAGTAAAATATAAATATGCATACTTCAATACGGTAAATTATTTTACATTATATTACCACGCTCCTACTAAATTATTCTAAAAGCACACGTTTATTTTGTTAAATGTCGTCAACGATATTCGTTTTATGGGAACAGTCATATAGAACGAAATTGAAATAAATTTAATATCTTTCATATCACTCCAACACAGAATATTTAGCCTCAGTGGTTTTTTTATTTAAAATGGCGGATTATTAAATATATTAGCCAGTGGAAATTCATTCATTAATTCTAATTCTAAATTCTTATAAATGCAATACATTTACAATAAAAATTGAATAAATAGAGCACGTAAAATTATATTATTCAAAAGATAAACTGTCTTATTATTAAATAAGGATACAATTTATTTGAAATAAATAAACTATTTGTTTTTATACGCGAGGTTAGCGTTTTAATATCTAACATTTATTAGAATGAAATAAAAATTAATAAATAAAATTTGCACTGTTTTTTTTTCTCTCAGTTCACTAGTCAATATTTTTGATTATCCACCGAGAACGATTGAGCCCAAACATAATAGCATGGACAAACATGAAAATTAATTAGATTTACTTCAAATTCGTTCACCATCGTTATTGTTGACAATATTTTATCTTTTTTTTTTTCTTCGTGTCTTTAATTTAAACCTGTTATTCGATTTTACAATAAGTGACTGTTTAACTTTAGACAATGTAATAACAGGCATGGGAGGAAGCAGTACCCAAACGAAACTCCTCCAGGAGTGAGGAGAAAAAAAAATGCAATTATATTTACGGATTTTTGTAATAATACCATCTTATTGGAAGAATTATCAATGTAACTAATGAATTGACTGTTTTGCAACTCTACATTACAATTTAATGTGAACATTAGGTATTTTATAAAAATGTTGTATTTTTTACAAGAAGATAACGAAATAAAGGAATAGAATCACGTAGTACAAGTTAATTATGAAAATATCCAATTTTCTGCAGTTGTTTCTGTTTACAAAGCACATTAAGAAAATAAATAGATATGGCATATACCTTGTATTTATCCTTTGCTCTAAATTAGAAGGATTAATTCAAAGAATAACAAAAAAAACAAGCCAAAAACAGAAAAAAAAGAAAGTTTTGATAGTTCCTTTTTTAAAAAAAATACTTCAACTAATTACAATTATTACCGTTGAGGCATTTTTAAAAATTAAAAATAGTTTTAGGCCTTAAAAATGCTAAATTCATTGTAAGAGGGTATCGCATGTTAACAATGCAGATATGAATAATCCGTTTTTCAATTGACATCTAAAAAACAAACATGATACTGAGGTCTAAGATAGTTTCAAATCAATCGAATTTGAAAGTTTTAACATTCTAGATTAGAGGAAGCCGAAACAGAATTTGGCAGAGGCCACAAATGCATGGCATCGCTTGCATTGTGATGCTTCTTAATGGTCCGGAATTTGATTTGAATTTGTTTACGGTGGCCTAAAACTTTTTACTATCCCTCTGTATAGAAAGTAGGTTACTTATCATGGGACGGTGTTCTATTTAGGCTGGAACTGTAATTTGCCATAATTGTTCGTGTGCTAGTAGACAGTATATGTTTTACTCCAAAACTCTGGACTGTTTCTTTTTCTTTTTTGTGACCTATCGCTGATGTTAGAAGAATACAACATAACTAAACATTTGAGAAGAATGCATTCGAACTACTGATAAAATAGATCCTTTGAAAACTAGGATCCTTTTCTTAAATTAATTTTCGTTTTTTTCCCATTAGAAGTCAATTATTTATTTTGTTAAATCCATAAATGTCATTGTTTTTAATTATATTATTTCAATTTCCTGAGACAAGGTAATTATTTATTAAATAAATCAAAACTTGTATCCTTTTTTGTCTCAACACTTTTCATTTTTCACCAGTCCAACGTTTCGGCCATCCTCAAGGACATCTTCAATTATAATTTCTTCCTCACATTAAATTTAGAGTTACTTTTATAGGATATTCTGCCCAGGTCATTCATTAATTATAAGTTAAAAGCGTATTTTTTTTTTAATTTAAAATCATAAATAGTGAGTTTGTGTGGATAATCTTATATAAGAAGAATTAAATAAATTTAATGTGAGGAAGAAATTATAATTGAAGATGTCCTTGAGGATGGCTAAAATGGCCGAAACATTGGACTGGTGAAAAATAAAAAGTGTTGAGACAAAAAAGGATACAAATTTTGATTTATTTAATAAGTCATTGTTTTTGTTATTAATTTTGCTTATATCTTTTATTAAGAATTATTATTTTAATCTATTTATTTTTTTATTTATAACATTGTATATAGTTAGGGGTGTCTTTTGCATGAGACTATACTATATATATAATCAAATGTTAAAAAAACCTCTTACATTAACCATGTAAGGCTCACCAGGCAGATCTGGTATTAAATAAATAAAATAAAAAATACAACTGGAATAATTATATAAATAAATGTTAATGCTACTAACTCTAAAATCTTATATTTAATGTTGATTCAATGTTTTTTCTCAGTTTTATAGAAGTTATGAGTAAATAATCATAAGAAAATGAAATAACTCATAAAAATATTTTAAATAACGCAATAATTATTATTTGGAACAATCCTCAAATCATAGCCAGCAGCGTCAGTGACCTCTAACCACCACCTAACTCGCACACCTATTTCTCAATATACAGTAAGTTCTTGAGTTTAAATCATTGATCAAAGAAATCCATTAAACTAGAAAAATATGTAAAAAAAAATTGATAACAAATGTTAACTAAAAGCCAGGTTAAGTGTTGCTATGTTATTTCATATCATCCCATTAATATATTTTCTATTTACTTTTTTGGTTTTTAAAATGGGCTACTAAAAACCTGTAATAAAAAATATCTGTTTATTAATAATTCAGCTCTACAACCTTAAACAAAAATACCTAGGGCTTAAAACTTTATTTAAAAACTCCAGCAAACCTTTCACAATCGTAATTCAATAAAAAGACAAAAAAAGAAGGATATGTGAGTTTAGGAGTGCAAACAGAACCCAGCAAATATGAAGTCGGGCGCAAAACAAAGAATCATCATGTAAACTCGTTTATACCTTTCCAACGATGGACATGGATATTTTTAAATACATTCCGGGCTTAATTCAGTTACTTCAATCAATTAAAGAAGGAGATCGCTCATCCATGACTTTTTCAGTCACCTTATAGAATTGCAAGAAATGTGAACAGCTTATTAATTGAATCAGTGTTGATATGTCCGCGTAAGTTGTTATAGAATCGTATAAAGTGTCCTAGTGTGATGGTCGACTGTTGCTTGATGTAAATGAGTATGTCGAGCATTGTTACCCAACATACTTAACTATTAGAATAACTGAAATTAAAGCTAAAATTAACTATTAAATTAATAAATATTTTACTAATGATATTTTATTAAAACAATAGCTGTTTTGTTTTGTTATAAATTTATTTTTCTTAGTTTTTCAAAAATGGCATCCATTATTCTTGATTTTGCAAAAATATATTGTAGATGAATTAGTGGCACAACAGGTATCTATAAAAAAATGAATAAATAAATGTAATAAAATAACATAACAGGAAGATTAAGCGGGGGGGAGGGGTAGGCATTTTACTGTATACTAACTGCAAGATGTTCCTAATTCTCAATGCAATACTCTTTTTGGCAGACCGTGTGGTCAGTATCGTGATTAATATACTTATTTTTTATGGTTTCAGCAGATACGGTAAGCCGCTCTTAAATCACTCCCTAATCCTAATAATATCAATAACATCAAATGTCCTTTAATATATAATTATAAAGTTCAAAAATGAATTCACTTTTCTAGTAAAATGATCATGAAACGTTACTTTTTAATAACACATTATAAGAAAAAAAAATGTTTCAACATTAATGACTATACAGTAATGTCAACAATCGTACATTAAATATTTATCCAAATATCAGCTACCATCATAAGCCACAAGATCAAACTTTTTTTTTGTTGTAAAAGAAATTCTTAAGGAACAACTTTTAAGATTAAAAAAAAATCATTTCGTAAAATTATCATTAAGGGCAAGTTTTTCATCACTGTATTTCTTTTTCTCGCAACGTATTTTACCCAATCTCAGTCTGTAAGGCCTCAGAGAAATTTCGTCATGATCTTGGTTGCCGTGGATTTCAAAACGTTTTACAATAGCAATGGTCAGTGACAGGTTATTGTGGAAAGGTGAACTTTCTTTACGCAACAGACGGCGACAATTTTTTTTTTAAATGCAGTATAAGATGCTAAATACTCATTATTTAATCGAACAAGTAGAATTAAAAATTTTAAATATAAGGTTTTAAATTATATCGGCATAAAAGAATTTTATGATTAATACTCATAATTTGCACAACCATGACGAATAATCGACCAGATATACATATGAATAAAATCTTAATTCTGTTAAGTTATTTTAGTAATTTCCTTCTTGTTTAATTTTTTATTTTTTTTTATTTTCATCTATGTTATTTTTCTGGAAAATATAGGAAAGCATCCTTTCACATTTATTTATTTATACCAAAATACTTCGTACGTGACAAAAAGAGGTCTTAATTAATTTTGAAATCATCGTGACAAATGAAATGCAAACAGTTTTAAGCTAATAAACAACAGTTCATATAATTTCACTCCCAACCTCATCCCCCAAGTTTGAAGCCCAAACTGATGAAAGATATCCTCTTATCAATTCTATATTTATTTATTTGTATTATTGTTATTACTTATATTTTGGGGTGACGGTAGCAGCTTGGTAACGCGCCTGTCTGCCAACCCTTAGATTGCGAGTTCGAGTCCCCGGCTCTATCCGGGATTTTTTCCAAACTTATAACTATAGGCCCGTTAGCCAATGGGTGGCACTCACAAAAAAAAACGCACGATGTATTTCTTAAGTACATCGCCCGAGGCCTCCACGGTCTGTCACGCCAATAAACAAACAAACAAACTAATATTTTAGTTTTTTGTATATCTTTTTTTTCCAATTTTTTTTTTAATTAAATCTTTAAATGTGTTTTTTTATAAGAATTGTAAAGAAGTTATTTTTATTCATTTTTTAAAAAAATAATTCATGTTTATAATCCACAATCGTTCAATAATGATAGCATTATAAATAGGTTGGACTATATTTGCATAAGAAAATACCAACCCCCATAATCAATAGTTAAACAAAAAAATCAAACTGTTGAAATAATCATGTAAGACTCACTAGTCACGGGCATTAAATAAAAATATATTTGATATGAAACTAATAATAGATATATTTACAATACAACTGCTTATTAATTGATAAAAGCTAAATATTAATAAATTATCTGTTTTGCTTCATCACAAAAAAAAGATAACTGGCTTGGAATATTTATTTGGCCAAGCTAACACTTAATAACATAAAATCTTCACAAATAAAATAATATCAATTTAAAAAAATGTGTCGATCAGGATAGACTAAAATGAAATGAAAGAACAAACAAAATGAATAAATATACAATAAATACTGCTAAACGACTCTGATGGCTCAGTGACGAGATAGATCCTAAAGAGAATATTATCCGTTCCGAAAGATCAGAGATGATCTTACAGTTAAGTACAATTCTTCAAACGTTTGTGGGCCCACGTCTATCATCCACTCAACAACAGACGAAATGTACAAAAGCCCAGATAGCCACACTAGCACTTATTAGGGTTTGGTTGTTGTGATGAATCATAGTAGCCAACTAATTATCAATAACTCCTATTCAAGTCGAAGGCCAAAAAAGGCAGGAAAGGTCTGGTTCCAGACTGTAATGTTGACTAAAACATCCAAAAAGGATAGCAATGAACGAAGACAGGGCTTGTTAGAAACTGTAATGGCCACTAATTAGCACCAACTAATTTCAAATGAAGATGGTTGGCCTGTTACCAGGTGACGCCTTAGCAACGGTTTAACAACCCTTAGCAACTGTTTCTTTTACACCTAATTATAACACAAACATAAATACATATCTTTATTTTCAAATAAGCAAATTCTAATGAAAACAATACATATAAAAATAAAAGTAATTAAATGAACTAAGACTACGTAAATACAATTAATATTCACAAATGTACTATAAAATATGGCGTTAACAATGTCTGCCTGAAGAAAAGTTAGGGGCATAAAAATGGAAATATTAATTCGATTTTTATGAAATTAAAAAAAATCATGGGGATTGGTATTTATAGATTTAAAGTTTATCAGATTCCAGCCACTTATAGATGCATAAACGTATTTTTCTGCATACAATATTAACCATCTTCCCTAATATGAAAGATAGGTAATTAGTGTAAAATGTAAAAAGTATTTATGTATGTTCGTATAATCATCATCAACAACAAAATGTAATGTCAGACAGTTTCAAACTACTATTAAGATTAACAATATAACTGCCTAAAATGATAAAGTATATATTATGTTTATTAGATTAATATAGATCAAATTTGACCATTTTTAAGTAAAATAGCTGAATTATAAAGTGACTGTGTTAGTAGTTAGTATAAAAGTTTTATCAAATACAGATTTATTGACGTTAGGATACCTCGTAACTCCGAAAATAAAACTGTACACCGTTTTAAAAAAGTGAAAATGAATCCAGCAGAGACATCTTGAAAGAACTCTGTGTTTGAAAAAAATATGCAGGGATATTCAAAAAGAAGATTGAAACGAGATGTCTTTATGTATGATGCGTTAACTTATTTTTTATGTATTGTAGCTGAAGCGATGCAGGAATGAATTAAATAAATAGGTAAAAGTTAGTAAAAAAAGTAAGAATTTCCCGAAGTTGGGAAAATACTACTTTAAAAATTATTGAGAATACTTACTGCTGTCAGCCATTTTTTAAGAAGATAAGTCCGCTACGTTAATCATATTCCAGTTGTTTTAACCAGTAAATATAACTTCATGAGGAAATTCGTAACTCGGCTGGCCAGGAATCGATATTTCAAAAATTCCATTTTTATCTATCCAGCAAAATATAAATATCAAATGAAGATTTCTATCAATTTACAAACACTAGTAAATTTAATAACGTGCTTCCCTGTAATAGACTAATAGTTTAAAACAATGCTCTGTAGCAATATGTGTTTTTAGAATTAAAAATAGAATCATGTGTAAAAATAGTTTCATACAAAAACATTGTTGAAAATGTTAAGCATAAAACAATTATGGAATTCTCATTTTTGACGAAAATTAGACACAAACATCCTCCTTCCAACAAACCACATTTAGCCGAAGTGGTTCAGAAAGTCTGAACTGTATAGAAAAGCTTCCAGACATATTTACCAAACACAGTCGTCACAAATTAATAATTTACTTTATTTGATAGGTGAAGAAGGAAGCAATGTACCCCAAGGTTTACAATTACGTTCGAAATAGCTTAGAAAATTACTTTTTTTTTTTTTTTTTTTTTTTTTGTTTACGTTTGGTGCTATAGACCATAGATCGGGCAATACTTGGCCAATACAGATTTTGAGATATATTGGACCAGACTGGATACTTGTGTAGACATACTTCAAAACAAAATAGCATATATACATATTATTAAAATTAAATTTATACCACTACAACCTATGAAGGGTTATGGGAGCGGTACTGTCAATAAGAGGTGCAAGATGGTGATTTGGTCAGAATCAAGCTCGATCGCCGGATTTTTATGTAATTAAGGACACCCACTTTAAGAGCCTGAGTGAATCCGGAGGTCTTCCGAAACCATAGCTTTGACTTTAAACGGGATGGAGCTATATATACATATAAATATATATATAGTATATACCTAATATACCTACAAAACAAAATTAAAAAGCAATATTTAGCGAGAAGAAAACTTCTTAAGATTTCCTGATCAATGAATCAATAAAATATTAAGAATAACTATACAATGATTAATATAATGAATACATTTAATTAGCATTTCTGTTAATTTGTTTCCATTACCAATAAGTATATATTTTTTTAATACTGTTTATTTTTAAAAAATTGTTTACTCTTCTCGAAAAGTACCTATAGATTTATTTCAAACAGAGGATAATGAGAAATGTTCAAATAAATTTTCAAATTGAAAAAAAAAAAACATGATATAAATGTCATTCATAAATGAGACTACAATATTTGCATACTCCTTTCAGCCTGGAGACACTCTTGTGGTAAAAATTTTTTTTTTTCCTATAATATAGTAATCTTCTTGTAGCTGAAAACGAATAATTAGTAATTGAACAAACAGAATTACCAACCGAAAAAAAGGTTTTGAATACTAAAATTGTTATTATTCAATTAAGAGTTGAAAAGTATTTATTTTTAATACAATTATCCCAACTAAGCTGAATGTTTTACTGAGAACAAAAGCAAAGAGATTTTTAACCGCTATGCAAAATATTACTCTTTGTGAAGGAACCAGGCCGTGACAGGTGTCGTAAGGCGTGAAAAACTTTCCAATTGTGGGAAAGAAGTGCATTGTATAAATTTATAATTATGTAAATGGGTCATAAAATATTAAAAACGTATTCACTTTTTAAGACTTTCGACACGTGTATATTATTAGTCATAATTGTATTACTTACGCTACTTCCTTGAGAACATGTTCAGATATAAATTATAGAAAAAAGGAACTTCGTCGTTTAAATAAAGTTAAAATAAATAAACAATAATTAGCTGTTTCCGTTCCTGAGAAAAATCTGGTAAGTGTCGGGGAATCAAATTGTAATCAATAAGGTCGTTGAAACTGTTTATTCTGTTAGAAATAGGGTCGCAGGGGCGTAACGCCAGCTGACCTCGGCTCCAGAGCAACACAACCCAGCGGACCTCCTACCAATCTATACTTCAAAGGTTTTATTTTTGTCAACAATGTTACAGTATGGGGGTTAAGGTTCATTTTTTTCTATCTATACGATTTTATTTTATATTAAATACTATCAACAATATATTTTTAGTTTTAAAGACATGCCCCAGTGGTGCAGCCTCCTCACGTTCAAGTAAGCTATAAGATCAGACGAGGAGGTCCCTCATCCAACTCCTCTTTAACCTGCGCGTTACGTCAGAAAGGTTATTAATAAATAACCTTATTCGATTAAATTTATTAGACCTAATGTAATAACGAATAAATTTATTGAAATATCAACATTGTTTGTTGTGAAACCGCTTACAAGTCATAAGAATATGGTTCGTCAGTGAGAATGTGTAGGTCGGTGTAAACGATCTCGTTTGAAACGTAGAATGGTGAGTTCGTTAACAGTATTCAAAATTTTGATTGAAGTCTGGGTTACGGGAGAGATTCCCTTCTTTTCCCGCCATCCTCAAGGAGGTTTCTATTAGAATCAATAGAGTTTTTCATTAATTATTTATTAATTTTTTTTATTAATTTTATTTTTTTTTAAACATAATTTTTATTTTTATGGTAACAATAAAATGTAGAGAGAAAACGCAAAAGATGTAGAGTTAAGACAAGCAATTTAACTATTTCATTTAATCTGAGGGAAAAAAAGAAGGATCAAAACTTTTTTTAGCGTACTTAATTAATTAATTATAGAGCATTTAGATGATTATCATTTACCATTTGTTTATTCATGATAATTAATCAACAACTATATTGTCGCTATTTTTCTGATATTAAAAATTGTTTAGAGATATCGCTAGAAACACGCATTATTTATTTATTCTGGCATAGAATTTTTTTAAGACTTGGGTAGATTTAGAGGTACTAAAGCGTAGGAAACGGTATCATATATCAAATTAACAATTGCAAGAGGATAAGTGAGGTATTCCCAAAAGCATTGTTGTCCATGCGATCAATTATTTAATAATGAAGCATTGTAAAGTATAATTGCCATTAAATGAATTATAATAAAAAGAAAAAATATAAACAAGGTATTAAGATGAAATCAAATAAGATGCAGATGAAAATCCAGAGAAGGGATGGGGAAGGAAAAGAATATATCCAGCTAGCGCAAGTAACGTAGCCATATTGCGCTCAAAACCTCATTTGGGATTTACTAATATTAAAAAAAATTGAACAGACTTAAGTTTATTAATAAAAAAACCTATCAATGTATTTGTATACATTTATTTGGAGGAGGGAATATTTCTGAACATTAAGTTCAGTTTTAAAAATAATTTTATCAATTACAAAAAAAAAAAAACTTTCTAAGTGGAGTGTTTTTATTTCAGCTTTCAGAAAAATATGACAGAAGAAAGTGTAAACAACATAAATTTAATTTTCAGAAATTTCGCTTTCACCTTATAAATTTATAAAAATGCGCTAATAGTTCTTCAATAGAGCCTATGTACCTGTTGTTATTGGTAAGGATTACTTTTAAAATTCAAAAAAATAATTTACACTAAAAAAATAAAACAGTTTCTTAGAAGCTCAAAAATCGTCAAAAGACAAGATGCAAACATAGGAGTAAATGATAAATACAAACAATCAATGTGCCTTTTATCTTCGGGTTTGATCTTAGGTCTAGTCCCTTCAAATATACTTATCTTTTTAAATGAGGTTTTGAGCAGTACAGGAGGAGACAAAACAATTCATTTGACTAAATGAGCTTATGAGGACCAGGAAACAGCTCCACCGTTAGTTGCAATCTATTGAAAAATACCATAGTGTATAGAAAAACAAGGATGTTCAGCCACTATTGCTATATTGTGCAATTCGATGTGGTATACAGTGTTATTTCGATGTGTCGATAATAGTTTTCGATGTCATATTCAGGTATTGGAGCTCGAAACTATGTATTTGTTAGCATTTATCAATAACTGAATAACTTTGCACCAATGGGACTCTGAGGCCAACAGATTTTTTGAAAATTGCACGTCGAAAATTTACTTATATCCGAAAATGTAAAAATTCTAGCTGAAAGGTAAAAATTCTTGCCCTAAGTGAAAAACAATTTTTTTTTTTTCAATTTATATTTATCAGTAAATCTATTTAGGGTTTGAAATAAACCCACTAAAAAAATTGCTGGCTATTAAAAACGTCACATTTTCCATAACGCTCCTATTTGAGGTGGTTGAATCCGTCACGCCCTTGAAAACTTAACTCGAACTCGCCTAGATGGCTCAAAGTTTCACTTCCACAAATGTCCACTATTACATAAAAACCTGAGAATATCTAACTTTCTCTTGTCATACGAGCTCAATAAGAAAATCGAGAAGAATCCAGATGTGAGATCATTGGCAAAACCTATGCATGACACCATACGCATGCATGATTACCGTATGATTTGCATATCCAAAAGCTAACTCGGAAATATGGGTGCTGCATGAAGAATTATCTAATGATTTGGCTTAGAATGGGGTTGAATTGGTATCGTGTCGAAAGAAGAAGCGGATCCGCTCTCGAAAACCTGAAAAGAGGTTGAAAGGAATTACACCTGAAAGCCCACCATACACCCTAAAGCTTGCGAACCTCACCTTTTGGCGGTAATCCTACGTTATTTATGTTTCACCCTGCATTTCTTACTTAGTTATTACGAGACATGGTATTAGTAAAATGTTATTTGGATCATTTATATTCCTAAATTTAATTTATGCATTCCTTTACAGGATTCTTCCTAGAATGCAGGGTTAAATGTGAAATAGGAACACAAATCGCTGATTAACGTAGGATACGTTTATTATTAATATATAACCCTTTTTTTTGTAACCTTAGTGGCATTTATAAGGTTATCAAGCTAGGTCCGCTTAAAGGCCTTATTTATAATTGTAGCAATAAGAAAGGGGATTTATAGAAAGGGTTTTTTTAGGAATTTTATATTACAATAAAAAAAAATTATAATATGTAAACTTTAAACTGCATCCAGTTAAAAACGCACTAATTTTTTTACCTAATTAATTTTATCTTACCTATTTCTTACTTTCACTAACCGATAAATGGAATACAGGGGAAGTATTGTGATCGTGAAAATTCCTACTTCGATTTTTCAACAAAAATACTCGTTAAGACGTCCAAATGATCATATTAAGTCTCTCGTACTCACGCTCTTTCAGAGAGTACGTGTGTGTGTGGGCGTGCAGGCGTAATCCAAGCACAAAACCAAAAAGTCATATGAAGCTTAAATTATATATATTTAAAGCATGTGTATGCCTGGCAGTGAATAGCAACCATTTCGTTTAAATTCACTAACTAGAAGTGACACTTTATATAATCGATTTTACACTTTTTTTTATGATTTGTAGAACAGCAATAAATATTTATTCTAAATTCAGTAAATTAATGCGGTATTTAATATAAAATAAGTCTTATCCTATTATATAGTCTAACTGGGCTTAAATGACGAATTTTTAAATGGTATAAAAATTCTTACCCTAACGTATCTTGTACTATTATTTTAAATATATAAACCATTTCCTTTCCTAGCAAGAATAAATAATTTATACATACAAAATATTAAAGAAAAATAACTCTTGTCTCTATTTTTCAAATCAGAAAAAAACAAGACCTCCCCCTCTCCCCCCCTAGAATTCATATGTGCACGGCTTTGGTATATCTTAGTTGTATTTTTGGCAGGAACAAATTAAAAATTTTTTATAATACAAATGTTTTATGAGTGGGAAAGTTATGTGATATGCGCACTGCACCATATTTTTTTATCTACCTTCGTGTTCGTGAAAGATTAATTAATATTTAATAGAATACTTGGCTAATAAGATGGAATTTATTTATCCACCTTTATTAATTTCTTGAATAACTTATATTATTATATCTTTTTTTATATATACTTTTAACACATAAATTCCTTTCGTTCAATGACTTTTATATTTTTTTCTAATATGATTGAAATATTAGTTGCTTATTATTAAAACCCAAAGAAAATAAATATTGATTTTTACCTGTCTTTATATAAACTTGTGTCTTCCAACCGGGAGACCCTTGTGGGAGGGTCCGGCAATACATATTTTTCTGAAGATTTATTGTTAAAACTATTACATTTACCTTTCCTGATGTTTGTGGTTTCAATAGGAAAATTGACTCAAACCTAATTTTCAAATATTTTTCCTGGGAAACTTCCTTTACCTCAAGTCGGGAGTAGGAATAGACTCCAAATAGTCTAAATTTTTGTCTTAGTGGTCCAAAAACTTCTATGGATTGGTAACCACTGACCTAACCTCTCTTTTCAAAACTAATTATTCAGGATGTTAACCGTGAAATGGACTAAAAAAAAAAAAATAATAATATCCCGTTTTTCAACAACTCACTAAATTACAAAGCTTTTGTTTACTAAAATATATTTCATTTAAAACAGTAACAGATTGTATAAATGTGCATAATAACTTTTAAAAAAATCAATATATAAAAACAACAAACATTAACAAATAAATTAATAAACTAAACAACATAAAGTTAATATTAAAAAATTATTTTTCTACCAAGCTTTCAGATGGTATAATTAAGGTGTCACTTCACAGCCGATCAAATTATCATCGCCAAATTAAAGCGATACATTGATTTGCTATACCTACATTAATCTACGCTTAAGCATGCTTACACCGCATTAATATTTAATCTTACAATGCTTTTATATTTTTTATAATCCATTTGTGTAGTATTAAATACAATTATAGGTCAATCCTTTAAAAATAAACAGAACAGTCTCTTTATTCAACGGCCTTTTATAATCGATATAAAAAGTCAATAACTTTTTTTTTCTTTACAAGGGCAATAATAACAATCTGTAGATTTTTGCCCTTGAATAAAAATAACAATCTGTTTTAATGTATTGAACCCTAATTAGTTCCACATTTATTAAATAAGCCCTTTTTTCTTATCTTTGGACAAAAGAAAAGCGTTGATAACCAGTGAAATAAAAAGATTTTCTTATTGGGGTATAGAGGGTACCTGAATAAAGAGATATAACTTCACTAAAATTAACTAACAAAAATTAACTAAAATTAAAATAAAAGCAGAACAAAAACGATTTCATGTATCCCATCCCATAAAATGAAATGAAAGTCCTCGAGATTCCGATAAGTTTGAGATAATATTCATAACTATTTACTTAGATATTATTATTACCACTAATTACCAATCAATACTCCGATACTTCGAGCTTTTTGCTGAGTAATTTAAGAATGAGTCGATTTTTTGAGCATTTATTCTTATTTTCCAAATGATAAAGAGGTTTCGTATGTTGAGTAGAACAAAATTGAAATGAAAGAAAAATTATTAGTAGAAATTAAATTCCTATTTCTTTGAGTATTTTACCCAAATAAATGAGTCTTTGAATGCAAACAGTACACACTCTATGTCATCAAAAATGTTATAGTAACTTTTTTATTAGTTATTTTTCGAATGTTATGAAATTTTCTGCTTTTTTCATTTTGTAAAATCACCTTCTTACTTTAATATCTTTATTTAATCAATTTTACATCAGTATAGCAATATTTCCTTAGTTTAGGACAGTCCTTTAAAAAGACTAACAGGGGCCTCTTTTAAAAAAAATATAATAACAAAATTTTTTGTTTGTATTATGCAAAATAATAATAATAAAAAATAAAGAAAAGAAAATTCGGCTATAATTCAAAAGTTTTATATAACAAAATCTTATTAATTATATTTTTTCTTAAGATAGGCGGATCGCCCGAAATATCGGCTATGTTGATATGTTGATGTACTGATGTAAAATAAATCAAATTAAGAAATTGCAACCATTTGTAAAGATTACAATGTTTCATTGCGGGATTCAATTTTGTTTTTAATTATTATTCAATGTACCAATTTTAAGATGGACAAACACAATCTATGACGAATAAAAATAATTCATGATCGTAATCGTAGTAAAAGAAAAATATCAATTTCCAATTGACATCATTAAGATAACAATCATAGTTAAAAATAATCTGTATTTTTGCATTTAAAACGAAAATTAAACTGTCAAATATTCGAGGTCAGGCAATCATAGAAAATTTCAATCATCACAAGTTTAATAACAATTTAAGAACCTTACTTTTGCATAATTTTTTTTAATTTTTATTTTCCTTCTTTCCTTCGAAATTCCCTACAAGATGACAAATTAAGCCACAAACCTGATTTTTATGTTTATAAGGAGCCAAAAGTAGATGTACAAAAAATCACATACAATAACATCAAAACACATATAAAAAATAGACCTAAAATTTTAATTTGATATTTTTTCCTACATAATTCTATGACATATTTTAAGTTTTCAATGCTTACAATTCGATCTTAGGTTATTATCTATTATATAATCAACAATATATATTATAATGAGGTGTAGATATTTTTTCAATTGTATGTTTCTCTAAATGTTGTTGTTTCTAAATTTGTTTGTATAATATTCCTTTTCAATTGTATGTTTCTCTAAATGTTGTTGTTTCTAAATTTGTTTGTATAATATTCCTTTTCAATTGTATGTTTCTCTAAATGTTGTTGTTATCTCTTTTGTTCTATAGCTCTGATGAAGACCTGAAATTCAGGTCAAAACGTCGGCATAAAATAAATAAATATGGTTTTGTTTATTTATGTTGTTCTTTGCTGACCGCACCCCCCGACAAACTTCTCCAATAATTAATATATATAATAATTTATTCAAAATGCTGCAGCCCCCAGTATCATTATGTCTATGTTTATAAAAGCAAATCTCAACTCTCAACATAAAATATAATTTAATAACTAATTGATTCTTAGTACAAGGTAATAATGCTCATTAATGAGTTCATGAATAATTTTAAAAAACTAAAAAATTGTTTTCCATAAAATAGATGATGTCTTCACACATTTTTTATAGAATATATTCTATTCTTCACATATATCTTGTATAAGTAATTTTCTTCCATTATTGAACGTGGTATACGACATTTTAACAGGAAAAGTTGTTGAAGCATCCAACCAAAGCTTGTTTCTTGTGAGATAAAGAATAATCATTGGTCATTAAAAATTTTCATAATCTTGTCTCGGATAAAAACATTTGAGTATTAGCTTCGACGGATAAAAAAATGGACATAGGTCAAGTGATAATTATGTACAGATTAAAAGATAAATCACCTTACAAAGATTAAAACAGGGAGGAATCTTATTAGTCGACTGAAGAATGGGAGCTGCGGTATTAGCATAAAAAATGGAAGAGAAAATAGTCAGCCTTTTAGAGGATATCACCTTCTATTGTAATAGGAGAACAGTTGTTTGTTTGTTGTTTTTTTTTTCAAAAAAGGGAAGAAAGGGACATCGTTAGAAAACCGAAAGGCGACGATTTCACTAGCGTGGTGAATACTTACTTGGAAAAGTATGAATGCATGAATGTGTTTAACTTGAGCAGGGAGACTTTCAACTTGAGCAGAGAGATATTTCTTTCTTATATCTTTAAATTAAAGCATATATTAAATTTAAATAAGAAGGAATAGTACATTCATATGTAAAGAATCCGATTCAACAATAAAGCCGTAGATCGTATAAAACATTAATCAACCTTTAAATATGATTTTATATTTCAAAATACTACCCAAAATCTATTATAATGAAAATATTAAGTGCATGAAGATAGACCATATTAATTGTCTTCAATTTGAGTAACTTTTTCGTACAATGTAAATCAGGATTAATATAAATACAACTCTCGGTCCGAGGACGCTTTTAATCATTCCGTCTCTCTCTCTCAACGTAACATTTCTCCATTTAACCATAAAATTTACTATTTATTTACACCATTAATTTCCATAATTATTACCGCTATGATCTTAAATATTCTATTGCTAACTTAGGAATGGCCACAAGACAGGGACTATACATACTATTATAAATTTTTGTTATTCACCTATGAGTTTTTTAGTACCTTAAGCTGATTTCTGGGAAACTTTTATTTTGTTGTATATAGCCTTAAAAAGTTATAAGCTTTCAACCTGCGATCTACCTACTACCTTAAATCAAAGTGACAGAATAAAACATGAAGGATTTATCCATGGAAAAACCACTTTAGATTAAACTTCTAATTGTTATTGCTTAGAGACGTAATTACTTGTTTATTAATTATGTTTTGTTTAAATCACTTGTATACATTTTACATATACATTATTTATATTCTATGTCACTTTTTTGCATCATTTAAAACATTTCTGTCTGTTCAGATTAAACATTTTATTAATAATTTTTTTAATGGTGTACACAATTGCCCATCGATATTAACTTTTCTTAATAAAAATTTACATCGAAATAAAGGTGGGGATATCTGTTTCAATATTAACCAAATCAATGAAATATGATAGATAATTTAAAATCTTATTTATATTAATCGTTGTATGTAATGTTTCTAATAAATGATAACAAATAAATTACTGGTAGCATCGAGTAATAATATAGTACAAGAGCCGGGAAAAAAAGGCAGTTATCTCACCCCAATTTTGATTAATTTAATGAAAACTATGTATAATTACTAGTCAAAATTAATGAATAAAAGATTATAAGGGAATAAAAAATGGCGGCCGTTTTCAAAATATTAAAGAAACATTAATTTTTCATTCGGAGCTCTATATCTTAAAAATTATCAACAACTCTAGAAAATCTAAGAGAACATTATTTAAAGAAGAGTAAATTTGCTGAAATATTAGCCCTAAAAGAGTTACGTCCAATAGTTCTCGAGATATAGCTTTTTAAAAAGCAAAATTTCTTAAAAATCTACCGAAAGATTAAAAATGTATGGAACGTACTGAAAGATCAGTAGTTAGTTGTCAATAAGCTTGATTTATGAAAAACGTTATTTCAGAAACTATTGGACGTACAGATATCTGCCAGCACTCAACTGAAAGCTAGTTAATATTACTGTAAAATAGTTTATAGAGTTTATCTTTGTAGTAGTAGTTTTTATGATATTTGACAAAATAAACTCATAAAATGTTAATTTCTAGTTGTTCGTATAAAATGTTGGATTTTTGAAAAAATATATCCATCTAGATCCATAAGACGCACATATGTAAGCCAACAATCAAAATAAAGGAAATTTAACTTACTATAAAGTAGTTTATGACACTTATCTTCGTAGGGGTAAATAACACTTTTAGGGCTCATATTTTAGCTCATCTTTAAATGACGTTCTCTTAGGTTTTCTTGTGTTGTTCCTACTTTTTAAGATATAGAGCTCCGAATGCAAAATTATATTTTTTATAGCTTTAAAACAGCCGCTATTTTTTATTCCCCCCACCTATACTTGGCAGACTCATCAATTATGACTATTAATTATACATAGTTTTCATAAAAGTAATCAAAAATTGGGGTGATAACTGCCTTTTTTTCTCCTCTTGGGTTCTTGTACTAATAAGTTATTCAGTCATGCCGGAAGCGTTAGCGCATTACAAGTTTTGCGGTTTGTTCGGCATCCAACGGATCAAATACCGTATTATTGAATCCATTGCGTAGAACAATGCTGTAATGTTTCTAAACCTTGCGGCCTACGAATTTTAAAGAATATTAAAATATAATCGAACCAATCTAGATTAAGGTTTAAATTTGTTAGCCAACTTTGAATCTTCCTTTAAAAAAATGTTATATACATTTTCTTTTTATATTTTGTTACCGTATAAATAGTATCTTTACTGAATTATAAATTTCCATAATTACAGTAATTTTAAAGCTTTTACAGTCATTTTTGTATACAGTATTAATTTATCACAAAAATTATAAAATATGCATTTTTGATGGACCTTTGAAATTTAAACAGTTAATTTTGTTCTTTCTAGGGTAATTATTAAAAAAAAAAATAGTCATCAATGCCTAATAATATTTAAAATAACATTATTAAATAAACAATAATAAACTATACCAGAATGTCCTAGTGATGATAATAATTTAAATAAAATACTGAATCAAACCCACTTAATTTATTGTTATAGTGAATATAATCAGCTTTGAAACCCTTCAATTTTAATTTTTTTAAATTTATAAAAAAGCAATAATAAAAATAGTGCTATTCCTTATAAGATGAACATCATAGTATTTTCTAAGATAAGAGAATTGAGCACCGCTAGTGAAAAAACAATTCTTGGCGCAAAATTCGCTAGGGTGAGCATTACATTACGATTCCATCGCCATCTTATGACTGAGGCGTTCCTGACCAGAACACAACTGATGATTAAAGAGATGTTATGCGTACATGAGGTGAATTTCAATGAGAAGGATCATTGTTCGACTGGGTCTAATATCAGCGAGGAGAAGAATAAGCAATCTACGATAAGGACAATAGATATCAATCATAAGTACCTTACGTAGCTGAAAACAGATATCTAAGGAAACTTCACTATTCTAAATAAATTACTCTATATTGAAGTTTTATTTTATCATTCTCTCAAGAATAGTTAAATAAAATTTACACGTCTATCAAGAAAAAAAAGTAAACAGATCATCAATATACAATAAATAAAATAAAATTGTTCAAGTCAGTCAAGATGAGTTTTTTTTTATTTCCAATCATTTACGATAAATTGAGCTGTAAATTTATTACTATAATTTATAAAATACTATTATGGTGTTGAAAACTACAATTACGTTTTATTTCAGGTTTAACTGGTGATGGTTTTGTGGTTCTTTATCACTCCTTTTCTGATTACAACAGCAACTGTTACAGGTAAACTAGTAACAAATATTTTGGATATAGTTTTTATTTCTATTTATTTTTGTAAACATGCTATCTTTTTCAGAAAAAAAAAAAACTCCGAGTAGACAACAAAATAATAAATTTAAAAATATATCCTTCCTTTAAATATACAAAAAGAATAATCAGTAACAATATATACTAATAATTAGTAAATTAAAATACAAAACAATAAAGAAACCAATATTTAATGTTTTTATTAGTTCCAGAAAATTACTCAAATGAGAGCAGGGATCATATTACAAATTTATCGTTAACACTTATTAGTATTATGTCATACATAGCAAGATCAAGAATATTATTTTGTCTTTTACATTCAATTTTGAAATAACCAAATTGTTACGTAATAAACATAATTTAAGAGTTACGAAAAAATTAAAACAAGAATTATTTATAAAAACAATTTATAATGTAAATGATTAATAGTACGTGATTTGATGAGTTATAAATTAAACGCACATTTTTTGAAAGTTTATATCTAAGTACTTTCAGGTTAGGAATGGAGCAATAAAATATTATAGTCGCTGCTTAAGGTAGATTGATTAAAAGTTTAATTGGACCTCATGAAAACTGTACTGATTTCTTGAACAACATCGGTAGTTTATGAACTGTACAGCAAAAGGTACTAACTGAAGAACTAATGAAAGCTAGAATATCACTATAGGATATCACTATTCTTATGTATTTTTTGTTTTCGATCACATCGATTATATCGTATTTTCTTCTATGTAATATAATCCTTTATTACAAACATTTTAGAGAGAAGAAAGGAGATCAAATTTCCAATCTCATGAACTCTACATTCCAACATGGTACAGACTACTTCAGTTAAGTGCTTTCTTTACACTCTGATCTACATGTGACCTACCTTCAACAAAAGTTTGCTCCTTCCAAATTAATTTTAAAAAGTGAAATATGATTAATCTATAGGCCAGCTTTACTTAGTTTCTTTCCGATATAATTTGACCAGTACTGTTCAATTTTCCAACTTAACGGTCGACCTTCATGAATGAATCTAAAAGCGCTTACTAGAAAGCTAATTCTAAAAGAACGTAGGGTAAGGATAATAAATAAAACTATTCCTTTATGGTTAGAAAACCAGAACCGATAAAAGAAGTTTCCCAGAAAACAGAACATAAAGAATAATAAAAAGCCAAAGAAGTGAAACATTATAATTCCTTTTTTTTATTTAAATGGAGGAATTTTACCGTACTAAAACGGCGATAAGAAGCAAATTGATAACTAAATAATGCGTGATAACATATAATTAAATAATGCGTGTCTACGCTAAATTAATACAGTAGTTCATAAATCATATTGTATGTTTGATGATTTATTTTAATAACATAGCTTAAACTAAACTAAAATTGGGTTAATATTGAAAGAAGTCCTCTATCTCACAATAGCAGTTAATAATTTTAAATTAAAGTTCCATCAGCTTTGAAGCGAACAGTAAATCACTCTAAAACAGTTTTACACAAAATTAATCCTCCTGGAGTTTTCGCTCTGATTGTTTATTCAGAAGAATGAATAGAAACCAGATTTTAGTGCAATTGCAACTTCTGTTCCCAAGTTTCCAATCCAGCCAAACAACAGAAATTTGAAATTTATTTACAGGTGACCAACCTATTCTAACCCTGGTGGAGAGTCCAGTTTTTCATTTTGTGGGACCGCCATTTAATGAAGAAAGTCAACGCCCCAGGGCGGATTCAACCCGGTGATTGATAGATTGATAGACCAGCACCTAACCACCTGAGCTTCGGACGGGCCCTTCCTGCATTTTCCGATTCTTAGTCTATGGACCAAACCGAACGATTTTTTTCTATTATCAAATAGTTTATTCTACAGTTTTTTAGTCTAAATTAGATTATTCGTATTTTAGTACCATCAAATAGAATACTCATACCAAATATCCCATATTGTACACATATAGTTATGAACGCCAATATTTATTAATTTTATAATTGTTTTCCTAATTAAATTTATAGTTTATACTTAAAAAAAACCTGAAGTAATGTAAATCGCATTTAACAAATGACGAGTTGAATTTTACTTATAAAAACGAACAAGTAAAATTTCTTTACGGTCTATAACTCTATCGAAGAAAAAAAATTCATAGTTAATGTTTTTGACTTTGTAGAAATTAGTAGCAACTTCTTAATTCAGTTTTGAGTTTTACTAAGCGAGTTTACTTCGATTCACAACGTTAAATAAGCTTTTTTTCAGAACTTGGTAATTTTTATTACTATTTTAAAATAATTTTATATTATCTCATGTCATCCTTTGTTATTTTATTACTGCACGTTATTTAATTTTTCCTTAAAGAATATCAGGTCTCAGATGATACACTTGATAAAAAAAGAATGCGAAAATCACCATGTTCCATGTACCATAATAGAACAAGAACCAGGAAGAAAAAAAGGAAGTTATCCCACCCCAATTTTTGATTACTTTAATTAAAACTAGGTATAATTATTAGGCAAAAATGATGAGTCTGCCAAGTATAGGTAGGGGAAATAAAAAATGGTGGTTGTTTCAAAACCTTAAAAAACATTAATTTTTCATCCGAAGTTCAATACGATACGAGTTTTATAAATTTCGTTTCTCAGTTTTCAGATTTCTTTATTATCTTATCAAGTTTCGATATATCATTGAACCATAATCGTGAACCTACTAATTCTTCATATTGCTCAACGGTTTAGAGAAGTGTATAGTCCATCTTGAATACAATTCGCAAGTTTTCTTTCGATATAAATCCGGTTGATTTATTTATCATGCATCTTGATATTTTTATCATATTTTGATAAAAAATTTTGTGCCATTTTAATATAAAAGTAAAGGAAAACATGCGTTTTTTAAAAATTGCTGTAGAATAAGTCCATTCTCCGTAATCACTAATAAACATATGTGATCCCTCAGAGGAGACAGCCTGAGCAAACATCAGGTTTTTCTCGAACAAAATAAAATTAATGAAATTTTCTGTACCCCTGTATAACCCAGGTAAAAACTGAACTATTTTCTGAAAGGAAATAAAGCATTTTTATTTCTTAAAAGTAATAGTACAAGAGCCGGGAAGAAAAAAGGCAGTTATCTCACCCCAATTTTTTATTATTTCAATAAAAACTATGTATAATTACTAGTAAAAATTGACGAGTCTGGCAAGTATAGGTAGGGGGATTAAAAAATGGCGGCTGTTTCAAAAGCTTAAAAAAACATTGATTTTTCATTCGGAGCTCTATGTCTTAAAAACTACCAACAACACTAGAAAATCTAAGAGAACGTAATTTAAAGAAGAGTAAATTTGCTGAAATATTAGCCCTAAAAGAGCTATTTACGTCCAATAGTTCTTGAGATTTTTAAAAAGAAAAACTTCTCTAAAATCTACTGAAAGATTAGTAGTTAGTTAATTTATTTTGAGAAATCTATATCTCAGGAACTATGTGACGTACAGATTTCTATTAGCACTCAAATTAAAGCTAGTTTAATGGGATATAATGAAGTTTATGGCCTTTACCTTCGTAGGAATAGTAGTTTTCATGATATTTGGTAAAATAAATTGATTTATAGTTGTTCAGACAATAAATTTGATTTATGAAAAACTTTATTTCTGAAACCATTGGACGTACTGATGTCTGCCAGCGCTCAAATTAAAGCTAGTTAAATTTACTACAAAATAGTCAATTATGTATATCTTTCTAGGAATAGTAGTTTTTATTATGACAAAATAAACTCACAAAATGTTAATTTCTAGTTGTTCGTATAAAATGTTGGATATTTGAAAAAATATATCTCTAGATCCATAAGACACATATATGTCTGCCAACACTCAAAATAAAGGAAATTTAAATTACTATGAAGTAGTTTATGAGTAGGGATAGTAGTTATAATATTGACATATGAATATAAATTTCGCAAATGAAAATTTGTCCGAACAACTATATATCAATTAATTTTAGCAAATTTCATGTAAACTATTACTCCTACGAAGATAAACATCATAAACTACTTTATAGCTCATTAAACTAGCTTTAATTTGCTAATAGACATCTCTACGTCGAATTGTTTTTGAGATATAAATTTTTCAAAATAAATTCACTAACTACTGATCTTTTAGTACGTCCCATACATTTTTATGAAATGTTGCTTTTAAAAAGCTACATCTCGAAAACTATTTAACGTAAAGAACGTTGTTAGGGCTTACATTTTACATATTACATCTGTACTTGTGAAATATAACAATTTAAAACCAGTTAGATTTAACATTTGTGATATTAAGAGTAAGTGCAATGGCAACTTTTATTGATAAGGGTTCATATGTAATTCATTGTCCGGGTATTAAGCCAGTAATAGAGACGTGTCGGTAGGCTGAAGTTCGGAGACCTTCGTGAGCTTTCTCGATCGTGAAAGGTGAGAGTATGCTTTTCAATAGGACTTAAACCGTTTTCACACTAGATAGTAAACCTGGCGAGTACAATGCATACCATTTGTGTTTTCACAGTTGAGCAGGTGTGGTGAATCTGATTGACGCACAGTGAAGCCATAATAAAAAAAGAAAAGAAAAAATATTTGACTACAGTAAGAAGAACTAAAATCCAGATATAAATCACCCAAACTTTTTATTCATTTTAACTAACAGGTTCGATACCTGCTGTCATTAAAACGTATTTGAGGAATTGTCTACCAAAAGTAAATATATCCAATTTTGGAAAATAATTAGTAAAAAACTATTATAAGTTTTTATTTTATAACTTTAATTTGTAAAAGATCTGCTACGGCGTGCGCATCACGTGATTATGACTGAACATCTTAGAAGGCGAAAAGTTCCAGCAATAAATTGTTATTTTTCTGTTCCTAAGAGAAATCGGACACCCTAGGCTATCTCCGATATTCCTCTTCAAATTGCCCTCTCTATTTATTCATTTTTTTTCCAATATTTAAATATTAAATTCGTTTACAGTTCATATTTAAACATTTTTTACTACTGTTAAAAATAGTAAAATGGTTAATTATTTCGACGAAATAAAATTAAATGTGCTTCAGAGGAATTGTTTTGGTAAAGTCAGCATTTAAGCCCAGTATAACTATTTGAATGAGGATAAGTCCTGGTTGGAATTAAATATCATTTTATTGTCCATTGACTTACCGAGTTTAATTAAAATCGAAAGAGTCGTTTTTGATAAAATGTGAAAAATCGCTTCCATAAAGGGGAACTTCTGGGCAGTCGATTTTATCAAAAGAGTCGATTTTATCAAAAGGCAGTCGATTTTATTTATTTCATGTTTTCGTACGGCTTTTCGTCTTATGGCTTATAGAATTTTTGCAAACTGCGTTAAATAATTTTATACTAAATTTAAAAAAAAATACTAAAGATTGTCGTTAAACTAAATATACTTTTACTAATAATTTTATTTGTATCATATTCTACTTTTGTTATATTTTATTTGTATCATGTCTGGATTTTATAACAAAAATGTTAAAGCATTTTAGCAGTTTTTTTTCTTTTTCATAGATATATTTTTATAAGAGTTCTTATTATCTTTTTTTATATATTTTTTTTTCATTACTACTTGTTAGTGCCTGAATAAAATTTATTTATCCTTCAGTTTAGACAAAGTTGGAAAATTAACAATAATTATTAGTCCATTATTCACAATTTTTTCAATACTGAAGCGTAAATTTGGTTCAGCCACAAATAGATAGCAAAGAAAAATTTCATTAGCAAAATTATCAATCATACCCCTTTACTTTTAACATACTGATCATACAGGACAGTGAAATAACATATAAGAACATAAATTACATCCAATTACATTAAATAAAAAATTATGAATTAATGTATCTACAAGTGGCTTTTCATAAAAAATCGTATTATGGCTATCATTGGCTAAATGAGATCCCATCTCTTCCTATAAGATATACCTGTGAAAAATATTCCTTGACATGATAATACTTATCAACTCCGCCATTGTTATACTCACATATATAAAATTTTATAAAATTAATTTTAATGTTCTAATTCACTTTAAGAACTCCTTTTATACCATTAAATCCAATAATTTGTTAGAATAATAGAAAATTCGAGTTAATTGGTTTTTCTATTTTTGGGGGAAGAAAACAACGGATCTGACATGTGTCAAAAAAATCACACGTCTACTCCAGTGTTAAGTGATTTCAACTCTATCAATCACGCTTCAACAACAAAAATTTCCCTCCCCTCAATAGAAAATAAGCCTATAACCAACTTCAACTTACACTCATTCTCTGAAATATCACTCAAGATTAGACTTGAGTGACAACATTTATTCCTCGACGTAACCAGATAGAAAAGCTATTTAAAACCTCTTTATAAGTGAAAAAAAAAATTGATTGAGAAAACATCGTAAATATTTGTTATCCTCCATATTCTCTTATTTATAGCTACAAAAAACACCAAAGGGACAGCAACAGATACATGCCACGCACGAAACTCGATTAAGTCTCCTAGCGACCATGTCGGCTCACCGGATACTAATCGATTTGTATTCCTATGGAGCAATAAAAATACATATAAATTAAATATGAACTTAGTTTTTAATAAAAGATGAAGTTTAAAAACATATATTTTCCTTTGTTACTAGTAAGCTATTGTTTATTTATTTATTTTTTAAAACTTTTATGTTTAAACTCGACTTTAAGGTGCCAGAAATGACTGCAGGGGCGACTGCGCCCTGTCGGTCGGGTGTTGGATCTCAGGCGGCATAAGCCACGGTACCTGCCCAGGGCTGAACAGCTTCACCTCCTGGCTCTACACTTGCTGCTACTTCACCCCCATCATCCCTCCTCCTACTCGTTTCTTCAAGAGGCGCGACTCGCTCAGAAGGCAAGATAGAGGTGAATATCGATATTCTTTGATCGATTTAATTTGAACATACATCGATAGATTTGAGCTTTCATCAAGAAATGAAGATGGTCTGTCCAACTTTACGTTGTCCTTCAACTGTCTAGGGGGGAAGAGAGGTTGGCATAATCCTACTCTACTTCTAAGCAAAAGTGAAGCTTAGGAGTTGAGAGTTGGCCACGCCCCCGGAGCGCTGGTTTACGTTGGCGTAACAGGGATACCTCATATGAATGTAATTATCTCTAAATCAGTTCATCTAATCACAAATGTGAACTGAATAGGAGTAGTAATAAATGCTATTTCCAATAATTTGGTTCATCAATAACGAAAATTCATTAAGTCCTTCTCAAGAATTAATGATCCCAAAATATATTTACTGTTATAAAAAGTTGAGAATGAATATAAAATTTAGTACACTAAATTTTCTTTAGCTTAGTAAATTTTTCAATTGATTTTTTCTCAGAACAGTTAAACAAAAAAATTTGAATTTCTTATAATAAAAATATAAAGTTTGATAACTATAACTGAATTATTGTTTCTAATGGTGAAAGTTGTTTATTACTGTAACTTGGAAGTATGGTATTTTAGATGTCACCCACTCCAGCCTTAAATGCCTTTGGAGCCCCATAAGACCATCTTTTTGGCTTCACTTGGGCTAAGAGCTCCTTCCTCAAGAGGTCTAAAGAAGAATTCTATTTAATAACTTTGTACTAGGTCCCACTACTTTTTGACTTAAAGTACCTTTAATATTACCTAACAATATTTTTACTGACAACACAAAAGTTACATTTCAAAGAAATCATATTTTTTTTGTTAAACATCAAAATGGTAAGTGAACGGTCTAATAAGTGTCCGTTTTATCTCAGCAAGAAAACTAAATAACAAACTTTCAATTGAAGCAATATATTTTCCACAAATATGAGGCAAAAGGGAGACTTCATGGTTATTTTTACCATGCCCAATTGGAATTACGAATGACTCGGGATACCGTTAACAAACACCAAACCAAAAGGTTTTTGATTTTCCAAAATGGAAGGGTTTATTTCAACTAATGATACTAATACTGGTAAGAAGTGAGAAGGAATATGTGACTGGTATCACTTATGTAAGATATAAGATGAGTACTTGAGCATATATCATCTAGATGTCAAATTTTAAGCTCGAAAAAAGTATTTTATAAGGTACAAAAGGCTAGCTAAGATCATTCTTGAAGTACTGGTCTAACTATATATAATGCTAGCACATACCAGATTCCTTATTACCGGTATGGTCACAGACAGAATAGTCAAGCAAAAATATACTGGGATTACACTTTCATCACTGAACATTCAAGTCAAAAGTTGTTAATCACAAAAATGACTTTGCTATAATAAATCCGAATATAAAAAGTAGCTATCATCGTATTGACACCTCAACTAATGATAATTTAAATTAGATAGAATCTGAAAAAGTCAGTAAATATCATAGCATTTCATAAAATTCATAGATCAGTATATACTCAGCTATGAATGGCGACATCCCTTTCAGAACAGTTTATCCATCATGAAATCAAAATATGATGACAATTGTTTCTAAATTCATTGTTATTTATAACATTGTCTAGAATAACAGAAATGAATAACATGTTTGTGAATTCTTTCACAGTTTTTCTCAGTATTAGAGATGTAAATAAATAAATCTTATACCTGCATATAATATTCTCCATACCAGCGGCTCCTGGGCCCCGCCTTCAGCCCAACCCCTTACAATGCCACATGGCAAAGGAAGGGCACCAGTTTCATTCATATATACTTAGGTATATATTAATAATGTTATTGTTATTTATAATAAAGGAGGTAAGAAAAAAATATATATATTTATACAAGAGTATTATTACCAAACGAAACAATTTGAATATCAACATACATACAGAATTAGAATATTAGTACAAACTTTAACATTTTTAATTCTCTTAACATTTTAAAAAAACAATTCAAATTAAAAAAAATACTTGCAAAAAATATTTAACTAAATATACTGTTCACAATAGTAGAATGTGGAGTCCCTGCTCTAACACTTCAAAAACGAATTATTGGTGGAGCGGAAGCATACTTTGGGGAGCTACCATGGCAAGCACACCTTCGAATAGGAGGCTACCAATGCGGCGGAGCATTGGTGAGCAGAAAGCATGTCATCACTGCAGCTCACTGTGTTCACAGGTAGGCATCATTAACATTTTTTAACTATTTTTTTTTTTGTTACTTATAGGGTGAAAAACTTCATTCAGTCATGATTGCTAAGTCGCTAGTTCTTGAAACATAGAGGAACGTTAGATTAAGTTATAAATTCCTATCATTTTTAAGACTTTTATAATTTTAGAGAGGTTCCTATGATTGTTATTTAGCACCTGTGCTAGAGACTGTGGAACTTGGAATGTGGCCATTGCTGGCATGTACTTGGGACACTCTTCAATAACATGTTTTACTGTTAAAACTTTTTAGCAATTTGACACAAAAATAAAGGCAATCCTTCCCCGCCAGAACCCGCCCCTCTAAGACCCCAGGGAGCAACGGTTCTATATCACTTTTGAAAAATTAGCTTAAAACGGGATGAGGAAACTTTAAGATAGTTAAATCGAGCAATATTTAAAAAGCACCTGAAATTGAAAAACGGCATTTGACACAAATTTATTTTCCATCAGAGAGCCGTTAGACAGCAATCTTTGAGTTGGAGCCTAGTAAACACCACTTATTTTCTCCTCAATATTGTGGGACATGAAGCCCATTTTTCGACTATCAGTTTAACCTAGTTTTACCTTGTTTATATCTTGTTCCTCTCACAAACTTTGCCATTTTTTCCACACATGTTCTTTAAGAGGACAAAATATTTCCGCAATAGCTTATATTTAATTTATTATTTACATTAAAATAATAATAATTCAAAACAATTTAATATTTTTTTTTTTTATTTTCAGAGCACAGCTGAATGACATAATGGTTTATTTGGGAGAATATGATACTCAAAATACTGGATACGAACCGTATCCTGAAGAAGTACACAGAGTCATAAAAAAATATGTGCATCCTAACTTCCAGTTTAGATTAGCACAACCAGATAGGTATTGAACAAACCAAACTTATTGACTTATTTTAATTTATTTTGAATCACACTTATACCCTATACACTATGTGAGAATTCATATTAACTTATTCAGAAGGAACAACATTATTTATACTATTTACAGTCAGGCTTAATTTCTATTAGCAATAATTTCTATAAGTAGTGTACCATGGTGTAAGAAATACAGAATAAACTATTTTATACCCCATGTTTCCTGGATCACATGTTGAATCCAACGAAACCTCTTAAATTTTTTTAATGGTTGTGATCCACATGTACTAACTACAAGATCACTGAGGAAACTGCATTAGTTCTCAGGTTGTTAAGTAAATAAACTTTGTGTCTTAAGCTGATTTCAAGAAAGCATCTTCTAACAATTTCGTTCCTGACTAAAAATATTTTGAGGTAGTAGAAAAATGGTACCATATATTGCAACAATATATTCAGTTTTGTTTATTTGGGGTTTAATATCTTTAGATATTTCAATTTGTGCAGGAAGAACCCATAGAAAATTCCCATTTTTAAAAAAATATATACCAAATCTAAAATATTTATAAGAAAAGTAAAATGATTTCAAACCAAATCAATACATTTTTTTGAATCATTTCATAATTAAAGCATTTTTCATTTCCTAAAAATAATTTATACATACTGTGGTTACAGGTTTGATGTAGCACTAGTACAACTCTCCCGTGGAGTTATTTTCAAAGAAAACATACTTCCCATTTGTCTTCCAAAGCGAAGCACATCATTAAGAGGAAAAACTGGACTGGTAGCAGGATGGGGAAAGACAGATACTACCTATGGTAATATATATTTCTATATATATATATTTCTATAGAACTTATTTACATTAACACACATTTAAAAACTGGCAAATGATGTTATTGATACTTGTTATTGCTCTTGAAACAGTAAATATTCAAAGAAGTAAGTTCAATCTTCAGAGAACTTAAGCACAAGGGTATTGTTAACAGAGGGCACTAAAAAAAATTTTATTTAGGATATATTAGATAATCTTTTAAGTAAATGATATATCAACAAGAGTGAATAAATTATTCAATTTATTCACTAAGCTTTCAAACAAGTTAAAATTAATAACAAATAATGGTCTAACCAAACAAGTATTATTTCATTGCTAGACTTGATGGAGTAGAAGCAATCTTTAGTGTAACAACCCTTCAAATACAATATTCCTACAGAATGTATGGGACAGTGCTCTTTAGTTGTTAAATAAATTAATTTGAACAATTTATTTGTAATTAACTACAATTTTAAATCTAAAATATAACTGTACTCATATCTGTGAGATCCAAGGATTTTGAAGTCTCAGGGAAGAATTTTAATGGTTATAAGAATAAATATCTTTGCTGATGAAGCGTCTCTTACCACAGATCTTGAAGCTATTACTGTCAGAATTCTCCTAAATATGCTAATTATTACTGGTAATGTTTACATTCACCACCAAACTCATTTCCTACTGATTATATTTAGCGAAAGCAAATCAGGATGTTAAAACTTGGGATTCAGCACATTAGCTGACAGAGGGCAAAAGGCTATAAAAGAATAAATATATTTTAAACTATCCCACAATTTTCTTTCTCAACATAGATGAAATAAAAAGCTTCTGCTTGAAAGATAACTATTTTTTTTCAATTGGTCATCATTTGACCAATCCCATATCAGCCACTAAGAGCACATGGTATATACATGTATACCTTCAAGACTTGCCATCCCCTGAACAACCGCAAGAGTGCAGTTCCCATCCTGTGAGGATTTACATAAAACTTTCCTATCTTCAAATCAATCTACCTCCTCTTCAGCAAAAACCTAACCTATTAAACATGCATTGTTGAGGCCTTCTGAGGTAGAGTTCCTCACCTTTTACATTGGTACCAGAACTAAATATACACAGAACATCGACAGTCATGTATATTATTTGAGAGCTGATTGAAAAAATTTTCCTGAAAATGTAAGAAAAGATATTGGTGTAGTATCTGAAGCTTGAACCATTGTTTTCAATCCCCCAACAAAAGTCAGTGGCTGAAATAAAATCTCAAGAAGCGGTAAAAGCTAAGAAATATCTTCTCAATAAGTGTAGTAAAAGCGAAAGTTTGCTTGATGCTCAAGAGGCCAAACTTTATAGCCAGTAGAGTTATTAAAGCAAAGAGTCATAGCGAAATGGTCAGTGTTTTAAGTTTTCAATTAGCCATAAAACTTCAAGGAAATAGTTCTTGATTAAGGTTTGAAGAATTGGGGCTAACACAGTTATACTACTAAAGACAGGGAAAACAGTTGCTTCAGACTAAATTGCTAAAACATTGGCATAAAATCGCTATCAACTTTCCAATTTTAATGTTCATGTTCTATCAAACTATGAAAGAATTGAATCATGTACATTGTAGTGACAAAGAAAACAATCATATTTCTCTTATAACAGAAGAACTTATATCCACAGTAACCAAAGAAGTCAACAATGGTTATTTATAGAAGTTCATACAAAATAATTACACACTTTCCTGATGAAGAAAAAAAGTTTTAACTGCCATTATACTGCCACACCTAAGATATTGGCTATTTCCTTTAAATACTAAGTCATTTTCTAACTGTACCAATACCTAAAAAAAAATAAAAAATGTGACAAACTACCGTAATTATTCCTGTTGTGAATCAGTAAAATTCAATAAATGTTGTAAACAAAATATTTAGAACTCCTAACCAATCTAGTTTTAGGAATTATTTCATGATTTAACCACTAAGCAAAAAACATGATGTGAAGATGGCACATTTTAGAGGAGTGAACAGCTGGAAGGTAGAAGGAAAATCATGGAAACACATCTGAATTTCCCAAACCGTATAACTTTCAGTGTTAAGGAAAGTTCCTTAGAGTTCTTAAGGAAGGAGTTTCCCTTTTTCCACTCTTAGCGAGGCTTAAAAGGAATATGAATCGAATAGCACAGCCATAAACAACCTAGGTTACAAAAACTAATACAATCCTACCAGAAGACTTCCAGAAAAACGTAAAATTGAAATTTTGAAAAATGGGGAGAAAATGAGTCAAAGCTATGGCCTTAAAAGACCATTGTTCTTAATGAAATACTTCAAACAAGGAAATGAAGAACTGTCTCATGCACTTTGAGGATGAACATGGTATTTCCTCTTAAACTTACATCTCCAACTTATAAAATTATGGTATAAGGATAATTTTAAAACAAATTCTATCTGATTTCCCAAAAAAATTATTAATAAGAAAGAACATCAATATGTCCCTAGCATTGAACAAAATCTATGCAATACAAAAATTATTTAGAGAACAGGAATTTCGAAATAGAAAATTTCTATTACAAAGTTTAAGATGAGTGTTTCCAATGGCTCTTCAGAGTAAAGAAACTAATAAAATAAATTTAACAATTATTTAAAAAATCTTCAACTTTATTTGCTTGTTCGATTAACCACCCTTGAACCTTTGCTAGCCAGAAATGAAGGTTTAGATTTATCTGCTGTATAATAACAGTAAACTAATACTTTTGACTCCATTGCCTTCACACTCAATAACCATGGCTTCAAATTTCAAAATTTATAATCAAATTAATTTTAAAGGTAATAATTTAAATTATACACGGTGGATATGTTATACTGAAAACAGAGTATACATATTCCATTTTTGAACAACTTTCAATAAAACAATTTAGTTATTTATTTAATTGCTACAAAACAAATTAAAGATTAAAATATAACAACTCATAGATTTCAGTAAAAGAAATAGGAATAACTTTGTTTTATTTTAACATATTATTAATACTTCTGATGATTACTGGTTGATTATTACCTAAAATTCTATATTCTATTCAATATGTGATAGGAAAAACTGGAACCAATATTTTAAGAAAAGCAATTGTTCCTATTCTCACTGATGCTGAATGTTTACGATGGCATAGACATAAAAACATCAGGGTTGAACTTCACAAAGAAATGTTTTGTGCAGGTCATAGTGATGGAAGAATGGATGCTTGTCTGGTAAGTACACTAAGAATAAGTAAAACTTTGAAACAATCCAATCATTTGTGAACAAATTTAAATTACAAATTATCTTTATTTTTATGAAGGAAATGCAGAAAAGTCAATAAATTCTGTTTTTCTCAGTAAGGTTGGTCTTTGACATTTTGCTAAAAGGACACAAATAGATCCTAAGCCGTCGGCTGAAGACACAGATATATCCTTTTGTACTGACTTAATAGACTTCATAGTTACGTTTCCAAATTTAAATCTGTAGAAAAGTGATTCCAAAGATCTATCATTGAATTATAAATAGCTTGCTACTAAAACATAAATATCGTAGTTATTTACAATCAGAGATTGATTGCCTCCCATCTATGCTATAAATACCAGTAAAAACATTACAGTACAGCAGAACTGGCCATCTGTTACTAGATATAGTACATATAGAACTATATATACTATCTAAATAGTAAGTACTCTAGTAGTATATCTGTACAGTACCATGGAGTGCTATAATATATAATACTCTATAAGCCGGCCTTCTCAAGACAGGGGTCTTGCCGGTTCCAGTTTTGGACTGTTAACCAAAGATTTAGGGTTGCTCAAAAGGAATTTTTATCAGCATTATACATTAATACTGTTTTATGATGCATGACATATGAACAGATTTATATGAAAACATAGAAGGAGACAAAGTATGTATAATGTATAAATTAACAATAACTATTAAGTTATTTTTTGAAAAATCAATTATTTTTTCATTTCCCCAAATTTAGAGAACTTCTAAAGGCAAAATGTCTATATTTTTCCACTATTAGAAAAATTATCTGCTTCCTTTTCCCTATCATCTTATATATAAGGGTGAATTTTTTAAAAAGCAATCTTATTTCAAAATCTTTAATATGGTCTGAGTTGATGAAAATAAGTCATAAAGCCAAGCTTCTGCTATGATACAACTTTTTTTTCCACTATCCATAATATAAATACAAAATTAAAAAATAACCTTATCAACAGCCAATAATGAGTCTTCTAATGTAAAAACAAAATGTTTCAGGGTGATAGTGGTGGACCTTTAATTGTGCAAGATGAAGGACGTTGGACACTAGCAGGCATAACATCTGCAGGATTTGGCTGTGCAGTTGATCATCAACCTGGGATATACCATAAAGTGCAGTTTACTTCAGACTGGATAAGATCCGTAATCAAGTCCAATACATAAGTTCTTTCAAAGGAAGTGATAAAAAACCCATTTTCCACCATTTATTTTTAATCAGTTTAAATAATATTCTGAATGCATACCAAAAGATGTCTTTACAATTTCAAAATTAATTCTTCATAGTTACAAATCAGTTAATGTAACTGGTAATATGAAATCTCAATAATTAATAATTAATGTATAATGTTGAACATCAATTTAAGAAATAGATGTTTCTCAAAAAACAAATGAATCTCACACATCACTTTAATTGAATGACAACAAATAATGACAGATTTATTCAAAACTGATAAATAAAATATTTCAAGAACTTGAATGGGAAAATACTTATAATCAACTAATTAAATTTGTGTTATATTTCAAAATAATATTAAAGTTCCTTTTAGAAAAATTATTAATTTTAATTAAAAATACTAGATATTATATTTATAATTATTCTCAAAATGATCATTGTGATTGCCTTACCTTGTTATTGCCCATCCCAATGACAAAAAAAAATTTGTGATTAATAAGTGATTTCTAGGAGCTATTCTTTAGTATAAATGAAAAAAGAAATATTAAACAACGGACTAAACATTTATCAATGACTTAATTCACAATTATCGATATGAATTAAAGAAAACTGCATAAATGAATTTTTCTTATAACATATAAAAAAATAGTAATAAATGAAATACACAATCTAACTTACCAAGAACTGGATGAATACTAATTTTGAAGAATTTGTGGATTGAACTCGCTCTTTGTTGGAAGACCTTCATTTAAGACGTTCCCTAAAACATAACTACTGATCAGAAACAAAAATTAATTAAAAGTAAACACTCATCAATTACTAGAACAAGATAATAAATTAATAGTTTTCAAGAAATTTTTTTTTGTACTTTAAATAACCTTAAACTTAAACAAAGATGTTAAATGGGTGAATCCAACAACTACCTCATAGTTGACTTAAAATGGCTATATTAAATTATTATTTAATATAACGCTGATATGTAGCAGCACTCACTTTGTTACAATATAACATGAAAATATAAGAAAAAGAAATTCAGCAAGTTTTAATAGTTATAAAGCATAGTTATTAGAATATATCTGTTTCCGAATGTCATGAAGAGATGATAACTAATAATCACTGATCCCATGAGAGAAACAATAAGAGGGGCATCCTGCTAATAAGAATAAAAATTAAAATTAAAAAAGTATTTCCTCATAAGAAAATTTTAATGTTAATTAAAACAAAACAAATAATATGTATTATAAGTTATTTATATTGTGGAAATATCGATGTGAACATTATTAGATAAAAATTATGAACTTTGTGTTTTAACAATTTCAGACAATATAAGTTAATGATTGTAAACAGTTAGAAACTAGATTTAGAAATGTAGAACATGCTATGAACTTAGTAATTTCATCCTAAAAAAATATAAATAAGCAATTGGTGAAAACAACATAAGATTTGTTTATTGTACATCTAAGAGTTTATCTAGTTTCAGTCCAATGATAGGAAATTAGAAGTTCTGGATTGACATATCAAACACTAACTACTGTAGTTAATTGTTTCATATATGAATGAATGTGCAAATGCGATAGCAATTTACGATTCATGTATATGTTATGCAATCATAAATTTAATGATTAATATTTATATTGGCTAAAATTAATATATAACGTGATACAAAACAAAAAAATTAAAATCACTTTTTATAACAATATCTGTTAAAGCCAAAGAATTTTTTAATTTATTTATTGTATTTGTAAATACTGTAAAATAAAATATTTTATAGTAAAGTATGAGTTTATTTAACCCATGGTGTTTTATAATTACCTAAAAATAAAATTTATACTTACCTAAGAACATTCTAATAAATGTTATACTTCCTTGTCAGGCAAATATCAAGAGTTTTACGACAGAGAGTCTTAATAATTAAATAAATATACATTTATAATTTTTGTACGCTTTAGAGATCCCTGTAGCGGCCCTGATTAAATCAAACAACTGTACAATATTAAATCTAATTAGCCCACCATTAGTTATCTCTAAACCTTTCAGAATAATCATTTCCTTTTTCAAATTAAGTTCAAAGGGACTGAATTCCTATAAGTCCCTTTCCCTGGCTATGTTCCTGTACATTCAGTATGGTACATATATAGAAAAACAGACCTACAAACTAATGGTTGAGAAAGTTTGGAATATTAAGAAGAAAAATGGTAATATTACTCTAATTACGACATAACAAACTGATTCTAATTTCAAAATCTTTACTGATTAATACAAACTTAAAATGTA
Source organism: Halyomorpha halys (assembly GCF_000696795.3). Lineage (NCBI taxonomy): Eukaryota > Metazoa > Arthropoda > Insecta > Hemiptera > Pentatomidae > Halyomorpha > Halyomorpha halys. The sequence continues at coordinate 1,523,162 of NW_027115445.1, read as the reverse complement.
CCTAGGCATTAAAGTTAGTTGTTAATCTAAACCAAACCAGTCTTTATGGTAGATGCACAGGATAAAATAAATTTAGTAGTAAAATTTTAACATTTTACCAACTTTTTAAATTTATATCTACGACAGTACATACATTTTAAGTAGCTTTCTACTTGAAAGAATATACTCATTTAAATTAGTAATATGGCTGCTTATGATTGCTAAGAAACATTAAACTCAATCAGCTTTTCTGTCTTAACAAGAAAGTTATTGTTAAATTGAAGGAAGTGAAACTCATCTTTGCCTGGACCCATATGGATTTCTTGTGGAAAACAAAAAATTAAAAAGTAATTCATTTAAGGAATATATAAAACATACCAAAACTAAATTGGTATTTCTCAAGAATCATTTCACAATTCTTTTTTCATTAATTTTCATAGAATCACTGTGGCCAACAACGACATTCTAAAATATTTCCAGCTATCTATCATTACTCAAAATATACAACATTCAATTCTTATAAAACAATAATATAAAAAAAATGAACACTTTAATTTTAAATTTTCATCATTTTTAAAATAAATTTTACAGGAATGAGGTTAAAAATAAGAAATATTTAATAACTTGTAATTTAGCGGTTAAACTGTAGGTGAACTTAGATATGGCTCGGTTTGGTCTTATGGTTTAAGAAAGGTATATTATTCATTATTGATGTTACTATTGTCAAGGTAAGAAAATTATATATGCATTGTAGTAATTACGAAAAAAAGAACAAATCAGGTGTTAAGGACTCTATTCTGCAACCTCCAAACACACAGCATCGTAGTTAAAATTATTTTGGCACGTATTGTAAAATTACCGGAACAGTGTTTACTAGCTTTTCTTTATCTGTCATTTAAATTTGAATTGTATAAAGAGTTCCAAGAAATGTTTTGTTCGCTAATATTCTGTGTGAGGTATTTTTATTTATAATACCATATAAATTATACATGGAATCAAGACTTCATGATAGTAACGTTATTAGGAGACCAAATTATTAGGACTAATACAATTTTTCAGAAAATTGTTTCCTAAATATATTGGTTACCTCAATTAAGTTTGGGTCATAAAAAAAAACAACATAATAAATCGAAGAATAATGATGAAGTAACTTAAAAACACAAAAATTAAGCAAAAGACCTAAGATCGTGCTAAAGAATTAATCATCCTATTAATTAAAGAATAATAACCAGCTAAATCAGTCGCTTAGGTCGTAATCTCTCCTGGTAGTTTGGAAAACAGATGAAAAGTGATTTATTGCTTTATTAATGCTTAACATAACAAAAAACTAATAAAATGACAGAGAGAAAGAAAAAAATTTAAGATCTCTAAAAGACACTCTCCTAACAGTAACTCTATTCTCATATTAATTTTCGACCCTTTAACTCAATTTGGAGATGCTAAAAGGGTGCTTAAAACTATAAAAAACACGAAGAAAAAACAATTAGAGAGGATATCATTTTATCCCCATACCAGGAATGGCATGTTTGGGATATCATCACCCCAATAATATGAAATCCCTAAAGCTGGGAAGTTTTGGACTTTGACAGCCTACTTCAAACAGTGAAAATCGTGGTAAAACAGTCTTAATAGTGTATGAAACAGATTTATAGTTCAGAATCTGATCAAAATTGTTTGAAAAGTTTATATTTTGTTTCCCTCCTTCCTCCTCTGGTTAAGCAGTTACAGTAACATCTTCTTCTAGGTGTTATGAGATTATTATAAAATGCACCCCACCTTGACTCTGATGACCTACAATACTGCGCAAAAGTTTAATATTTTGCTAAGAAAACAACTATTCAATAATCTGAATTAAAACATCAGAAGCCAGAATAAATATATGCATGTACTACTTACTAATACTGCTTACATTTTTCATTATTATGTGGATTTGAAATATTACTCAGGAATCTCTGGGGTACAGAAGCAAGCTTAAGAAATGGATGGCATTCAGAAAATTAATATTCTTAATAAACTGAACTCATCTTGAATAAGTGGTAACTTCATCAATCAAACTTTTGTTTGATCATAGTTTCACTACTTAAAATATGAAATTGCTCAACCTGGTTTTCAACAGCTCTCAAACAGTAATAAACCTACAAACATAAATGGTGGTAAAAGACACCCAACTTTTACTGACTTTATAGAACATTAAAAGGTATATTACCAAGGGCAAACAATTCTGAATTGACAATTTATCTTTTTTTAGAACCTTATAGCAATAAATAATCAAAATTACTAAAGATCATAGCAAGCTCAATTACAAATCATTATTTGGTCACAGGGAACTTGATTCAAAAATCAATAATGAAACTTGGGAGTTATGATCTGAAAAAATTTGATGGAAACATTAGGGGTATTCAAGATTGGGCATACTTACTAATTTTTACTGGCTTCTTAACAATTATTTTTCTGATAGGCCAAGATATAAACCAAAATTAGAAATATGGTAAAACCTCATACCTCAAAAAATCTCAAGTTGGTTATTTTGTTTCCCCATATTATTTTGAAAAATAAAAAGACTTGTTGTTATACATAAAAATTATTTTTATTTTATTTGAACTTTTGTATTCTATTAGTATCCTTTTAGGGTAACTAGTCCTGAAAATGGGTTCTTTTTTCCAATCCCTGGCAGCAGAGTTGCCACCACCTACTAACCAATATGGACGTATCAAGATTTATTTCTTGGGACCATCAAGAAATAAATAATAACTGCTCCAGGTGGGAATTAAATCCACAATGTTCCAAACTGAGCACTCCAGGACCTATACTCTTCGTCACGTTCCTTTGATTTGAAATTACTATTGTATTGAAAGCATGTTTAAAATTAAAACAATCTCAAGATAAAACAAAACTAAGTGGGAGACTAAGGACCACAAATGAGAACATGTTAATTGGAACAAATTTATTCATTGTTATATTTTCAGAAATTTGGACTAATTAAGATATTAACTATTAAAGCTTATCTTTTTGAAAAAGTATAAGAAATGTTGTTTAACAGAGAATGACAGGATGAGAAAAAACAATACCAGCAAACCTACTTAATTATTTCCCTATTGAACTTAACACCCACTAATAAGAAGATAAACATCACCTGTTTTCCTCTCAGCCCTTTCATACCTTTCACTACAACTGGTGTGCCACAGTTAACAAAACAAAACTTTTAAACTCTCTGGAGCAATGTTATCCCTTAAGGAGCGAATAACCCACTTCTATAGCATACCTGAAGATTTTCATTTTTTGTTAGAGAATCAGGATCAACTTCATTTTTTATTAATTTCTTCCCCATTTGCAGACTGCAAACTAGAAGATGAATGTCAAGGGTTTTTATCTTCCTAAGCATATGTTTCTTTCATTTTGGTTTCAACTCGATAGCTAAACCCAAAACCAAAACTAACCAACCCTCAAATTTCTGAATATTTACAAATTAAGAGTTTCAGACTTCTGTTCCACTAGGACTAAAAAAGAAACCGTCATTATAGTTACTAAGAGAAAAATTGACTTATTTGTTGCTCAATTAACTAATTGATGTAAATGCAAATTAAAAATTATTTATATTTTATTAACCTTAACATTAAGTGCTTGATGTTTTATTGTTGTGTTTTTCAAATTGTCATCCAAACTTGCCTTTCAAAAATATGGGATTACAATTTTATTGCAATAAAACAATTAGCTTAATTAAAACAATCATACAATAAAACAAGATATTGGAAGATTTAGGACCACAAATGAGGACTTGTTAATCGGAACAAAGTTATTCGCTTAATTTGTCCTTATTCCATAAAATATTACTTATCATATGAATAGAGCACCTTTGATTGTCTTCTTCATTTCATTGATTGTCTTGTGCTCTCCTAAGAATATTATTATTGCCTCATTCTAAAAGCCTAAATGTTGATCTGATAAACAGTTTCCAAGTGGGTGCTCCTTGGTTTGTAAGAAACAGTCAATTGCATCGGGAATTACTAATAGGAACTATGGAGGATTACATCAAAAAAAGGTTCATGAAGTTCCACTCCCAGTTACCTACAGTTAAAAGAAAAGTAACCTATAACTTGGGAAATCCAACCACAACCCAAAGACTGAAGCCCTTGCTGCTGCAGAACATTCTGTTATGAATTCTATTAATTTATCTTAATTTTTTTTTTCTCTCATCTTTTTCTTAAATTCCCTTCGTTTTCCATTTGAAGTCAATTATTTATTTTGTTAAATCCATAAATGCCATGGTTTTTATCATTAACTTTACTTTTATCTTTTATTAAGAATTATTGTTTTAATCTATTTATTTTATCATAATTTTTTGTTTTATTTACACCATTGTGTATAGTTTAGGGTGTCTTTTGTATAAGACTATACTACCCCCCCCCCCATAATCAATTGCTAAAAAAAGAAGTACCTCTTACGTAAACCATGCAAAGATCTGGTATTAAATAAATAAATTAAAGAAAAATGTTTCTAAATTCTGTTAATTAAATTTGCATTAAAGGTTGTTATTTATATTCAATACTTAAACTAATATTTTATTTATTACAGGAAGGGGTAATTTGGTAAATAGGTATGTATATTTTTTTTATAGGCATGAAATCCCTGTAGTGGAGATTAGTAGTATGGATTTTAGTAATATCTTTGTATGGTTTACTAATAGATATCATCAGATTACTAATAGATATCATCAGATTACTAATATGATATCTAACATATTAGGATATTTATTTTCATGTTTTCCTAAATTAATTGTTGATGATTGTTTTCTGTGCTCTCCTTAGAAATTTGGCGTCCCTAGGCATTTAAATCATGAGAAAAAGATACATATAACTCTTAATCTGTCAATTTAGTTATTATTTATTTTTTCGATCTTAATTTATTTGAAAGTTGCTAGTAATTTCTTATAACAGATTGTGAAAAAGTTTTGTGTTTATATTTTTTATTTTTGAAATACCCTTTTTAAATAACCATTGAATAATTGTTGTTATATTTAAATAATAGATTGTTATATTTTTATATACTTACATTAAATCAACTTCATTTTCATTTTGTCATTTATATTATCTATCATCAGTCATATTCATCTCTCCCTATAAATTCCACATAAATTTATCTATCTAAAATATATTGAAACTAGTTGTTTTTTTTTTTCACTATTTATTACAAATAGTTATGTTTTAATTTTTAATTATTTAAAAATAGTTTTATTTAGTTTCTTATATTATTTTATATTACTTTATATTTGAATTGTACTTTATTCAATATATTTCTAATTTAGGCTAAATTTAATTTATCTCATGTTTTTAAAATTTTTATAATGCTCAATAAGTGGCAGGTACCCCTCCTAAGGTCAATTGATTATTGTAGATTTATTTTTATCAGCTTATTAAAATATTTTGGAAGTTAATTTACTTTCATTTCATTCATTCATTGTTGCATATAGGCTTTTCATTTTTTCTTTCTTTCTCTCCTTTCTGACCTTCTCTGATTGCATACTAGACATTATTAGACTAAAATATTAAAAATTGGTAAAAAAAGTTAAAGTTTATTTGAATTGGTGGTATTTTTTTTCACTCTAATTCAGTGTTTCCTAATCTTTAAACATCTGTACCACTTCTATAATTCTTGTAACACTAAGTATCCCTCTTAAAAAAAAATTACACACTCTGTAAAACCTCTCTCAGCAGACAGATTCATGGGCATCGGCAGATGGGAGCCGCGGCTCCCCCTTAGATTTTTGGGACACTATTAAAAAAAGGAAAAAAATAGTTAATTTAGTTGATACATGGATTCTTTCTGGAAACACTATGCAATTAGTAGGGTAATGATTGGGAAAGATGGTGGTGTCAAGAATGCCTTATATTTTCATTGTGCGAGCCATTAGTAAACCTTGATTTAAAGTCAGTCATTTCATTTTCTATAATTTATTGTGATTATAGGTAATACAAATTTAAAAATTAACGATTTAATAGAAATAAAATGGTGGGGTATTTCTTGGAATGTGGAATTAGATATCTTTCTACTACCCAACTTTTCAGAATGGAATATATATATATATATATATATATATATATATATATATATATGTGTGTAATGGGTTGAGGCCTGGTCCCCCTTGGCAAAACTCTGCCTATGCCCATGAACAGATTTCACTTTAGAGTAAGGAACATATGGAGGAAAGAGGATCTACCAATGGAAACCCCTCCCTACAAACAATTTTTAAATGTCCTGGCCTGGAAGTATAGAACAGGACAGCTGATTATTCTTTACTGAAAGATAATTTTTTTTTATAAATTTTAAATAGACACTTTAAAAAATATTGTTTATAATACATGCAGTTACGGTCAAATCTCGGTGAATCGTATTGCCCTATCTAACTCTTCCCCATATCCCTGGGAGTACTTATACTATATTTTGGGGAACACTGCTCTAATTGTAAATCATATGACCCATCTTCAGAGAGTAGTTGGTATTTGGACTAAAATGTCAGCCATAAAAACAAAAACATAATCTTATTATATAGGAATGACGGATTGCCAGTCCAAATTTTTTCTCACATCTGTTTTTTATGATTATAACACATTATTATAAAAAAATCATAGTATTAATTGTATTATTACAAATTTTAAATAATATATAGTAGGTAGTAATAATAATAATAGCTTTATTGGCATCAGTATTGACAAAAGCCTCTTCCATAAGGAGGAATTTATAGTAGTTAGTTATAGCAGGACAGAAGAAAGAAAAATATAGATAAATATACAAAAACATAAATAATAAAAAAGAGTCCTCAAAACCATACACCGAAAGAAAAACACAAAACTTAACATTCTTTATAACTTTTTTCCACCTGAATTTGACCCTTGCAACAATAGTAGATGGTGAGATGTAGTAAATATCTTTTTTTTCTGATTAAATTGTTGGTACTTCATGTTGTTGGTAAGTCATTTATTCTTCTATTCTAATGTTCAGTTTTGCATCTACATATCTATAATGTGGTTATTAATACTGTAAAAAACAGTGGTGTGTTATGTTTTATCATTTGATTATTAATAATTTCTAGTATATCTGGAAGTGAATGTTCCTTAGCTTTGTCAGAGTAATTTTTCATGATTATAGTGAAATATAGCACCCAACCTGGAGCCTAATGCATAATTTAGAATTATTTAAGGTCTTACTGACAAAACATAGAATTCATATAAACAAAAGTAGATTCATCTAAACCACCACTTGGTTTATAAATGCCCAACTTTTTATTGGTATCGGAATAACAAAATTTGGTGTAGAATTAAAGTTTTAGAATCACTAAGTTGTCACAATAGATGTTTAATTCTTTTAAATGAATTGCAAATTTTAAAACCACATTTCACAATAGATATTTAAATTATTTTTTTAGTTTTTACATGAATTTCAAATTTTAATACCTCTTTATACAGGTTTTATAATTCTACTTAAATAATTTGAGAAAGATATTAAAGAAGATTTTCTATATTTGAATGAAATTTCCAATAGCATTTATAAACAAATATTATGTTTATGGAGCTAATACAAAAATAAATAATGACAAAAAATAGTACCATTTTTTGAAAATAAAATAAACTTGTTAAATACCAGTGATTCCCAAAGTCTGCACTGCGGCTTCCCGGGGCGCCGCGAAATATTCAGTTAAACAATTTGGCAATTTTCTTAGAACTTCCAATTCTCAATAATAAATTTATCTTCAATAAATTGTTTGTGAATTTAAAATTCGTGTTTAATTTTTTTTTCAACGAACCTAACCATATGGTGGTTGTCCAGTCTCAATATGGAAGTATTTGAAGAATAGTAAAAAATTTTGAAATTCAAGAAAAATTTGATGTATTAAGGGCACCGAGGAAAACATCTAATTATTTAGGTGTTCGTTCTGTTTAATAGTTCATAATTTTTGTATCAATTGGGTTCCCCGTTTATTGTTTTAATTTATAAATGAGTATATATACCGCACCTTTAGAGAAACTATGACCTGAATATAATTTTTCCAAAAATGAAAGAAAATCAAAAAATACCATTAAATAGAGTAATGCTTAAGTAACCAGAGAGTAATGCTTACAGGAGCCTGGAGGGGATAACACAACCTCACGGTGCTTGGAACCATGTCTCTCATGGTGCAGTGGCAAATTACTGATAGCTCCATAATCAGTCCCTTGGTGCTTATTCTGCAATGTCCATCCCACTAACTCACTTGCATTCAAGAATATTAATTAAGTTTCCCGTTATTAATATTAATTAAGTGCTCTAGATTCCCGATTTATGTCTGTTCAGGATCAGCAGAAACACAAGAACCTTTATGTTTTTTCACGAAGTAGGCCGTCCACGGATCAAACTTTAGGGTAGCTATAGACATCTTGGAAAACTACCACACAATTCCTAATTAAGGTATACGGAATAGGTTCAACATTACTATATTTTGGTTTTTACCTTCTTAAGCTACCTTCTGTAGGCTGATGGGTCTTACATACCTGAAGGGGAAAAGGAGAAGTGTGGCAATCCATCATAAGTGATAACCTATTTAGTGCAGTCACCCATCCATGTAATGACTACGCTCGATGTTACTTAATTTTTATTCTTTACTGCAAACACCTTAAACCACTCGGTCGCAACAGCCTCCCTCTCTCTACATATAATTACCAAAAGAATGAATGTTAATGTTAGTTTTCTGTACAATTTGTATATAATTAATTTGCGTGAAACTTATTAAATTTTAAAACACTTTAAATACATGTTTTCAACAATTCATGATTTTACAATTTTTCTTCAAAGGAGCGATATAGATTCTTTGAATTATTTTATTTTATATTTAATTTTTTCACTTTCTTGAGATTGTTTATCGGTATCCAAATTGAGTCTCAAAACAATTTTTATCGTTTCTTTAAAAGACCTACGTTTTGGCCAATTGGGCTATCCTCAAGGTCAATCTTAATATAAATTTACCCCCCACATCCAATCATTTAAAAACTTTTTGCAAGTTATTCTGCCAAGGTTATTAATTTCAGTCAAAATCAGCCTATTTTGTCACTAATCCATTAATTTTTAAAACTTTTAATTACATATTACCTTAGCACCATTATCACTTCCTTATCAATACACTTTATTTTATTTGTTGATTTTTGTTGGTCCTTTTTTCACTCTAAAGTTCTAAATTTCATATCTGTTTATAGGACTATTATTTGTATAGGTCTTATCCAGATGACCATTACAGATATCCATCATCTATTACCAGTAATAGAACATGAATATTGTTATGCTGTAATTATTACATGGAACTATAAATTGATTTTTTTTTCATTAATAAAAAATTACTTAAGAACATTGTTTCATTCCTGAAACGATCACTACTTTGCTGCAATACACTACATTTTATGAACTTTTGTTGACAGATTAACCAGCATAATCGTCATAATTTACCTTACTTTAACAGTATCTGCTAACATATTCCTTTAATTTATTGTCGTTTGGTTGTATTTGATTTCAATTCCGTAATATGTATTTCAATTTTTCGTGAAAGGTTTATACAGCGTCGGTCTGATATAATTTGCGAAAGCAGGTTCCACCACGTTGGCCGCCTGTGTCGTAAGGCAGGAGAAGGAGACAATGGCAGTGAAACGTCGCTTCTTCGCCTAGTCTCGCATACCTTCCTCTGTTACGCAAACTTTTTCACTCACATTAAATTACTTCACCACATGAACACAAAGAATGGGGCAATCATCATATCGTTGCTATCATTTTAATTGATGTTCATTGCAATTATTTTTATTTGTCCTAATTATACTGATTATTGAATAGCCCACATTAAGAAATGGATACCAGCACTCGTTTGGTTTTTATGAAGTTGCAGTAACATCATTTACGAGTTACGCTAAGAAAGGAAATCATACATTTCGACATTATTTTCTCTTTTAAGGTGTCCTTGGTTATACGTATGACTCGTTTCAATCATCATGCGTTTAATACATATTTTTCTGCGTATGGTTCAAATTCATTTTATCGCTAGGTCCAACCTATTCTGCCCATTTACTCATGTTTGTCGTCATTATTGTTGTATATTGCCCTTGTTGTGTATTGCTCCGTTTTGAAGAAACAAAAATGAGAAGATTAATAAAATTTCATGAGATACATTATTGCAGCACCTCTTTATGACTTGATAAGGGGAACCATTTTTCGTTCATCCCACTAGTACGAAAAAAATTGATTGGAGTGCGTCATTTACAGGCATACGCTGCTAATTGTCCATATCTCTACAAAATAAGATTTTTTTATCTTATTTTGTCGTATACTCGACATAAAAAGAAAAAAAAAACTTTGCCTCCTTTATTCTTAATTTCACTCCTTCATTCTGAAATCGCATATTAATATATGTTTTGTTTTCTTTTTTGTGAATAATTTAACTTGACTTGTATATAACCTTTTATTATATTTCTAAATGTATTATTTGAATCATTAAAGATAACAATAGAATCTTCTGATCCACTAAAAGCTAATGTATTACATATAGGATCTCTGTACGGCATTTAATTGCCCAGAGACTTGATTTAGCTGAACCTGAACCGCCATCTTAGGAGGTAACACTATACATAGTGGATTCAGTCACTTCTAGTGCTATTTTTGGAAATTTATATTGGATTTTTATTTGACTCTGTCTTCTCTGAATTTTTCTCCTTCCTAAACTTTTTCTTCCTTCCGTAAGGACCTACAGCAGTATCCTGCTGGACTTGCCATTCCCTTCACGACCATGGGTTAGCTCCCTACGGAGTAAAATTTACATCCTGTGAGGGTTAGCGGCTTATTCCCGTAAAGCTCATCCTGTCGTTTAATCTCCTAACCAGCTATCTTACCTCATAAACACACATTGTCGAGGTATTTTGATGTAGAGTATATGACATCTTCAATTATAGTCAGAACTAATTCATTATATACAGCTAATTCGATAGCTCTGAGGAGCTTCCGCTTTATTAAGACCCTATTTTAGACAACCTACCGACATACCTATCCTTTCACCCTTCCTAGATGCTCGAGGACATCTCCAGTGCTTAAGGATAGCATTGACAGCATTAAATGATGGGGTTTCGTCGATATGCTATTAAGAGCTTAGAGAAAACTAATGCAATACTCATCTGTTTGAAACCCTCTTTTAAAACTCTTCTCTACGATCCATTGCTTTGCCTTAAACAATTCATTATTCAATTCCCTGGAAAAAGCTACGATGTGCCTTTCAATATCTAACTTTGAATTTTTGTTTACAAGATATTTTCCATGTTATCTGTAATTTTATTTCGATTTTAAACCGCTTGATGATTCTTTCTCATCTACTCCGACTATGGATTTTTAGTGTACCAACCTATTGACCACGAAACTGAAGAAATTAATAAACTGCTAAAATGAATCTTATAAATTTTAGCAGTGCCGTCTTTAAGCAAGTGGGCACTTAAATAAAGATATGTTGGCCCTACAGACAAAATATGAAGTTCTTCAAATTATTTTCTGAACATCTTTATAATATTCGAAAAGTAGCTACAATGAAAAATAAAAATTTACAAGAGTACTTTTCTTGACTTTTGATTAGCGAAAACATGAATTACTTCTTAAAAGTCTATTTATTTAAGTAAATCAGTAATAAATTGCACATAAAGATGGCACAGGTCAGGGCAACTATTGAAGGGACTAATATTTTCTCACTTTATAAAGATAATTACGACTTTTTAAAAGCACACACCGCGATTGTGAAAACTAAAAGCTGAACAAAATTTTAACAAACTGTCTTATTAGTGTAAAAAATGGTCAAGATTATTGACAGCTTTGTCCTTTCGTAATGCAATCGTTAATGGCTGACTTGGCCATAAGTGTGAAGATGACACTGTATTTTATAGGTCCTAAACGCTGTCACATCCTTTACGAGTCTTCCAAGGTGGCTCCTATTTCCAATGTAGTACCTCTTTGCAGTCTTTTTATATCACTCGTTGACAAAAAAAAAAAATAATAATAAGATATAGGAAATATGGTAAAGGGTAATTTATTTTTAAACCAATAAACATAATAAAAGTGGTCAACATCTCTTAATATTTTGCCAGCTTGTTTTGAATAATTGGAACATTATTTTCGTCAGAAGCATGTTAGTCATACATAGAAACTCTATTTTTCATTCGTGGGAACCGGAATTGAAGAAAAAGTGACAACGGTACTTTTTCCCACATCCTTCTTTTTTTCTAATAACAGAATATTTAAAAAGAATAATGACCAGGTGTTGAGTATGTAACAGTTTTGTTAATGACTCACATTTTCACTGATATTAAATATAAACTTTATCTGAAAATGTAGGTTAAGAATGAAGTAATTGTTATAATTTTATTGTCTTATTTTCCGTGAAACAGTTAGGTATTTGCACCTTATTAGAAGGTTTTGTAAAGGAGTTAGGGTGCATTTTATATCCGTTTATGAAAGATATATATTTTTCCAGCTACATTTGGCCATATCTAGTGGTCGCCGTTGGTTCAAATAAGTTGAAATTAGGTGTGCAGGTTCATTTTTCTGGGTAAAATATAAAAGTGGGGATGGATTTCTATCAATATTTCGTATTGTCCTCTTTTTTTTTTTTTTTTTTTTAAGGCTGAAAGAAAGTTGCTCATACTAATTTTTAAAGCATCAGGAAAATGAAATTGTTTGGCTCATAATTTTTCTCCTTCCCGAACTTTCGACTTCAACTTGTGATGTGGTATTTGAATGTTGTGTGATGAGCGCACCGCAATAGATTTTTATCGTAACCGCTTAGCAAGGCCCACACACGGTCAACTTGGTCATCAACCTTGTTGTCAACCTCCGAAAGAGATATCAAATTGCTCATTAACATGATATCAGAGCATATTTCTATTGAGATAAGAAGCCCGTAGGCGAATTTCTACTTTTTCTAAAGTTTTAAATTTTTTGTAGGAAGATAGTCCGGGTGGCGGTCAATAAAGGTAAAAATATTAGAAAAGGTTATTTAATGTTAACCTGATTTTTACTTACAATCTACTTCATACGGTCATCTATCGCCTTCCAATTTTACTTTTTTTGTTTCATATTGTTTAATCATTTGATTTATATAGGTATAGACTTAAAAAAAAAAAAATTAGAAACAATCTGTAATAAAATGTAAGTAATTTTTATTGAATTAATGAAGCGCGTCGTTTTAAAAGGAGGAAACAAAACAAATAAGAACTAATTTAGATATAATTAAATCACCTAATTAAGTTTTTTAAAAATAAAAAATAAAGAATATTTTCTTCATTAAAAACTTTAAAATAGTAAAATTTTATTATCATTTCATTCCTTTAATAATATTTGTACCAAAGATTTTTTTACATATATAAGTATAGAGTGTATATAAGATTTTATACATACATAAGAATATGGTAAGGTAAATCTATCTTAGTTGTATTTATTTTGAATTTCTGAAGGTAAAATTTGATAAAAAATATTTTTAAAATTTCAAATGCTATATTATAGCATCTCATATAATTCATCCATTAAAATAACTAAATATTGGGGTAAGATTTCAAAAGACAAAGTGAATTACTTGAATAAATAAAATAAACCACTTTCTTAACTCAGCTTTGTTATCAACATGAAATTTCAATAAGCAAACTGTTCAAACGTCCAATATGGTCTTCAACACGGCAAGGTTCAAGAACAAGTTGATCCTGTGTGAGCCGCTTTATACAACTTCATTAATTACTACCAGTCCAAAAATGGAACGATGGAGTGATCGTCAGTGGAGAGATTTGAAATCGTCTCCACTCTAAGCACTCTTGACACCCCACTTAATCTTTCCACTTTACCATTGGAATGACCACATTTACCTCAAATTCGACTCGATATCGTCGTAATTTTACATAGAAGGTTTCATAAAATTTAATAAAAAATAAATCTTTACTGTTACTTATTTAACCTCTTACAGAGCAAGGTCCTAAGAATCAGAGCATGCCCTTTGTTTATAATAAATAGTAAATTGCATCGTTAACTACAATTGGAATCAGATGAGTTTATCAAAAAATGTTTAGCAAAATTTCATACCCAGTTATCACTAGCTAAAGGTGCTGTGGCTTAAATTGTAGGAAATCCAACTTCATCTCGAAGTCTGAAGCTCAGAAAATTTCAAGACGTTCTGTTATGAACTCTATATTTATTTATTTTTATTATTACAATTTATTTTCTTTTTTGTTTTGGTTCTATCAGTGTTCTATTAGATATTTATTATTGTTATTTCTCAGATATATTATTTTGATTATTATATTTTTATAATTTATTTATATTAATTAAAATTATTCAATAATCATAACATTGTTAGGGGTGTATTTTTTGTTCGATAGTAAACCCGTGCATTATCAGTTGCCGAAAGCAAATCGAATTTTTATATTAACCATTTAAAGCCCCCCAGACCGATCTGCTAATAAAGAAATATATAAAGTGAGGAACCTCTCATTTGGCCTCTCGCACATCAAAGAAAATTCTTAGCTACTCTTATTGGTACCAATTAAGATTCGTTTTGGAAGATCTTGAAACTGTCTATGATATCAGATTATTTATTTTAGAATTATTTTAATTAGTCATAATTCGACATGTTTGTTCATTTAAATCTATGTTCTGATGAGATTAATGCCGTAGCCTTGACTTTCTCAAAGAGCCGGAGAGCGAAGACAATGATGTTGGGGGTAGCCGTTGCGACACCGGTCTTCACCACTCTCACTCTCAGTCGGTTCCAGTGCTTCGCCACTTCATGCTCCGTCGGCTCCGGCTTGTACAGGTACGTCATATGTATCTCATCTTCTTCCACTTAGCCTCGCGTCATCATTAATCTTTTCCTCCGCTTTAGAAAAAAAAAGAAGATATTTCCTCTGGGTGAAAACGTGGCGAATAGACCTGAAGGCAGTCGCAGTCTTTTTTGACAAACTTTTTTTTTACCCAATCTTTCTTATTTTCCGTATCTTCCTGGTGCCGGATTTCCTACCTCCTCCCTCGTCATCGGATAGTGTCAGTAAGAGTGAAAGCAACTTTCTTAGACGGTTGCTTTGTTTGCATTTGATAGAAAGTATAAGAGGAGTTGAACTATTCTGGACACGCTCGCCATACGGCCCTAACCGTGGGAATATTACTAATATGTTTCTTCTTACTACTTCTACTTCCTACCATGGTTACCGTTTGGATTGTTGTATTTCGTAATCACTTCCTTTAGAACCATCTGAAAAAAATGAGATTTAGCCATATTATAAACATTAAAATTTTATCTTAGCGTTTTCAGAATATTAAAACATGCTGAAATGACGCTTTCTTATAGAGATTTTTATGACAACTTATTTCAAAATTAGTTTTTCTAAAACATATGTGAATGAACGTAAAATCAGTTTAAATGATTTCATTTTTTTTATTCAGTTACTTCCGAATATTAAAATTAAAGTTTAATTTTAGATATTTTGCATTCAAATGATAAATTTACATTCTTTTTTGGTATTTCATAATAATTTTAGCAACTAGTAATTATATTGGAAAAATAAATTTTTTACTTAATTTACATAATTTAATTTAATTTACGTACACTTTTATATTCAATTTCTTGTTAAGTTAAAAATCAGATAATTGATTTAATTAATTTTAGCCTTTATAAACAAGAATAATTGATGTAATATCGTTAATTAATTATCGTCAAATATTGATTATTGACTAATAAATAATAAATATTTTGAAATTAAAAATTTATATATTTTTTCCTTTTGTTTTTGATAAAATCAGCTAATTATGTTAATCAAGTAGAAAAATATTAATTTCATTAATAAAATTTCTATTAGTTGTACATAAAGTCAGTTCTAATAATTTAACTTGATTTCCTCATTCACATTATAAAAATTGGATTTAATGTTTTAAGAAATTTTAATAGTATCTAAAATTTATTGTTTCATTGTTAGCATATTAAATTATTTTCACGATTATTGATATTTGTTCAAAAAATAATCAATAATCAGTGTTTAATAACCACTTAAGCTATTAACATTTAAGTATATTATAAAATAATAATTTTATAACTTATTTAAATGTATTTAACTGAATACAAAATCAGTTCTGATATTTTAATGTTTTCTTTTGATTTAGTATTTATTGTCTTCTGGTATGGAATTTTTACAATTATTTAAATTTTGTATAAAATTAGTTTCTGAATCCCTCCCTTATTAAATAATTTATTCCTGAAGTTTTAACTTTTTAATTAATTTTATATATTATTATTATTATTATTATGCTTTGCTAGTGTCAAATAAAATATATCTGAAAATAAATAAAAAAATTAAATGTTCGATCCATTACATGTCTTTCAACAAAGGAAAGACATGTACTTGAAAGTTTTTATTACGAATCAAACCATGTGCTACATTTAACCAACAAAGATTGTGTTTGATTTACCGATGTAGATACAAATTTTGTTGTTTTAATACTAATTGGAGCCGAAAAAAAAAGTTTTATAGAGTGACAATAATTGATCTATCGCTTTTATCACAAGTGTTTTGAATTAATTTTTGCATAAGAACGATAGATTTCATAATTAATAATAGCAGAAATAAAAAATTACTTTACTTAGTAACTTTTGCGAAAGACTAAAAATCTTCAGATTAATAAAAATGAATCACACTTAACATATTGTACATTAAAGGTCAAAGCTTTCACTTGGGACAAAATGTTTTGTTCTACTATATTTAGGATTATAACAAATTAAGAACCTAAGAACTTTGTTCTAATACCTGATATCCTAAATCAATGAATCGTAGCACCACTCCCTCTCATTCATATATATATATATATATATATATATGCATTATTTCAAGGGTGGTATAAGAAAATTATATATTTATTTTCACTTTTTTTTTCCCTTTTTATCATCGTTTTCTTATTTAAAGCTGGCTTGTATTGGTATGCACTAGTTGCAGGGATTCGAAATAAACAAGTTGTTACCTTAATTATCTCGTTATGGGATAATGAAGAGGGGCCGTATGATCCTATTATGAATTCAATGAGGAGCTTTTCTGTTATATAAAACATCGTTACAGAAAATTACCTGTGAAAACGTAGGAATCTTTTCGATATTATTACCTCTGCTAATTAAGGTAAAAATTATTGTCAGTCAACTATCAGTAAATATTCATTTTATTTGCCCATATAAGGATGTTTTGAGTGCATAAAAAGATATATATTTTTTAAAACACCATAATGTCGTTAAAAACCATAAAATACTGGCCGAAAGTTATTATCGTACACGGTCAGATAATTTAAAAGTAATACTCATCAGACTTCAATTGCACTGTTCAGTGAACAGTTAAGAAGTTCATAAATAGTTTTAAGTAAAGTCCTCTAATGTTAAACTTGATGTATATGTTAAAATGAACCTCCTTCCCTAGGCTTGTAGAAATACCATCGGAAACGCCACCTTCCTGAGCTGTCTTAGAAAGTTGACCATTTCACCGTTACGCAATTAATGATGTGGATTAAGTAGCCGTGAGTCACCTACTCGAGAGAGGATATGTTAGCGAAGGGCAAAGAAAGTTGGTGACAAAAACAAACTGAGGTTGAACCGATTAGCACCGGATCTTCTCAAATGAAAGTTTGACTTATTTCTTAACAACTTTAATATCAGTTGAGAGTACTCAGCAAACATAGATATAGATACTGGTTCACATTAAGTTAACTCACTGTTGGTACTTTCATCATAAAAAGCGACTTATCGAAATGCTATTAAGATATGTTTAAATACCCGCGAAGTAGTATTAATTAATTTATAGCTTTATTTTAAACTATATAGGTTTTTTGTATTTCTGTTAAAATAATGACAATAGCTTTGAAAATGATATATTCATATAATATAAATAATACATAAAGTACTGGAGACTAGATTTCTACGCCTTAGAACAGTGGTTCTCTAACTGTAGTGTCTCAAGCATGTTCAAGGGATGCGGCAAGCGAATGCCACTTTCTCAAAAAATTACAAAAAAAAAAAAATTAATTAAAATAGAGAATAGTGCATTGGAATTCGTACCGCAATTCTTTTTTTCAGCTCGACAAATATGCCCCAAAATTTGTCTAGCTGATAAGGGCGCAGAGACGGAAAAAGTTTGAAAGCCGATGTTGTAGAACATCTTACAAGTTTGACTTATACTACTTTTACCATCTTACCTAAATTGTTGTTTTAAAAGCATTAAAGGGTTTTAATGTATTTTATAAGTATTTTATGACCAATTAATCCGATTAACCTACCTGTCTCAGAAGTTTCTTTGTAATATCAAGAACTCTGTTAATTCTATCAAATAAATGGATACATTTATATTGAAAACTTTTATTAAACCCTAACAGATTGCACTAACGATACAAATTTTTGAAAAATGGACTCCGATCGTTTTCCCCCTGCACCCTTGAAACATTTTAGTGGAAGAGGCCTGTCGATCTTGAAATGTTCTAAAGCAAATAGAAAACTTATTTAGGATACTTATTTACTTATACTACTCTTCCCGCTTCGTTTAAATGACAAATATGTTAAATCGGGTTTTCAGAATTAGAAAAGTAACGAAAGTAAAAGAAAAGTATAAACAAAAAAGATTCACAGCATGGCATTAAACGTTGTTATTTTTTGATAGCATGTAAAGTAGCTAGGTGTATTAGTTCATTCATAAGTTCGTCTTTTAAACGTGAAGTCATCATCATCATTCAAGAAACCCGGCTTTGTTGTCGATAAACAAAATAAATAAACAAATTTATTGCTCAGAAAAAACTAATGAAACAAAACAAAATAACAGATTTTGTGACTGAATACTATTTAAAACAGAAAAATCGTAAAAATTAAATCTTGTATCTAAAGACATTTTTATTTTAAATAATTCAAATAAAATTGCCTTTAGATCTCCCCTGCTAAGTGGACTCTCGCTAATCGGAACCTCGCTTATATGGACCATTCCATAATCCGAACAACCCCTTAAAAAATGTTGAAGATTTGATTTTATGTGTGTAGTACATATGTATGTATGTACACATTCAATTTCTATTATCAATCCCTTTTAATTTTTTATTTAAAAAAAGAATCCAAGCTCTGTATTATAATTTGGAGCTGTATTTATTTTCTCAATTTGTTTATAGGTTGAAAAAACTAACCTATACATTAAATTAATCAGTGTGAAATTTTGTTATATCCTACATAATCATTTTCAATTATTCAAATTTATCTTATTTCTATTAGAATCAGGACTGGTTAACAGCATTATAAAGAAAATAGTTTATATCCATTATATTCACACACAAAAAAAGCTTAGAAATAATGTAAACTCTTATTTAAAAAATATTGATATTCACTCCATAATGCTTGGGATTAAGTAAGGAGAAAGGAATTTAATGAATGTTAAAAAAATACTATCTAGTATGAAAAAGAGCATAATGTATTGATTAGTTTTAAACTTTTTTCTGAGTATATATTATTATATTATACTATAATAGGTCTCCAATTAGTGCATTGTAGAACGCTTATACAGCGTGTTAGTTATAACAAGGCAGGATGGGTCATTTTAGTTACTTTCTCCAGATTTCATCCCATGTTTCAATAGAGTCATTATTTTTTATGATTCAGCAGCTTTATGAAGAGAAATCATGTAAAACCTGGAATTGACTTTATTCATTATTTTCTTTTTATACCTTCACTAGCATCCAAGGTTCGAAAACATTCTTACCTCAGCCAATGAACTCGAAGATAGTCTAGGCGCCTGTTTATCTAATGTTACTGTCCTCATATCTGTCACTAAAGACATTCCTTGTCTCATTAATTTTTCTTTTTTTATTTACTTAATTCGAATGTATTTTTTTATGATTCCATAAATAAAAATAATGATATTCCTTTTTTTAAAAAATATGCGTGTACTTTTTAACGTATATTTTTTCAAAGGAAAAGCGTCAAATATTTTCAAATATTGTAAATTTTTATGAGCATACTTGGAATGAAATTTAAACCTTAAATCTGTAGACAGTTTCTTTTATTTGGTTTTACATATCACAGGTTTATTATAACTAAAATAAATATATGCGCACAAGGGATTCCTTTTGCAAATTATAATTTAGTACAAATTTAATAATTTCATTTTAATTGAAAATGAGTCAACTGGTACATAGAACAAACTATTTTTACCCTAGAATAATTAATTTAAATAAACATAAATTGCTATAGTTTATTCATCCCTAGGTTGTATTGATGAATAATATTATTATGAAACTTTGGCTTAATAGAGATCGCTTCTAAAACTATTCATTTTAATATCCTTCTTAGAATATAGGAGAAAGTTTTCTTAAGAGTTCCAGTTTCTAGAAGTATAATACTGTTATTTACTCTTTAATTAGTACTATTATGTAGCACCTGATTTGTTTACTTTATTTTCTGTATTATTATGTTTTTTGCTTGAAGCACTGTCTTTACTCGCTTAGTTACAATCAAGTGTAATCACTAAAGAATTGCAAGACATCATTAACTTACATATATAATTATTTTTCGTTTGGGGTATTAATAGGAGGCTTTCCGACGCCTCTGTTGACCATATAAGGACTTTCCGAATTAATTACAAACACTTATAACGATTTTTATGTTGATTGAATTAGTTTAAAGCAGCTACAGTTCAGAAATTGATTGAGATACATCAGAATGTATAATGATTTTTTTAGAGAATTTCAAAAGAGCACCTATAATAGTGGGTATAGTTTTCGAGTAATTCGCTAAAGTGATGAATCAGTTATTAGTGCTATCTGTCCTCCTCTATAACACTCAGTCGAAATATAACTGCCCACTCGAAAATACAAGATTTTAGAAAAATTAATTAAAATACTTCGAAACTTATGTTAAAATCGTATAAAGGTTCCATTAAATATTATGTAAGTATTTACTATCATAAATTATTTGGGGAACAACCGATGAATTTTCTACTTAGTAATCCCTTTGTTATCTGTTACTTTATGTATTATCATAAAGATAAATAAAAAAAAATCACTTAAATTAATAATCTTCTACTGGAAGAGTTTATAGATTAATGAATTCGGTGAATGACACAAATCTTCATTGTTTAAGTGTAATAATTTATTTCATATACATCAACAACAACGTTTCAGTTATATCTCTCATCTTCAGGTTGCTATAAAACCAAATTCAACAAAACTTATAACATGTGCTTACAACATTACTAATATATCATATATACATCATTTCTATTCATAAACTATTTACCTGATAATAAATATTTTAAATATAAAGTATAATTATCTCCTTATTTTGTCATTAGTGGTAATATTGAATCATATTGTTGTCATTTAATAAATAAAAACAACTTTTTATATTGTCAACAGTTATGCATTTTTAAGGAGAATAATTACTTTCCTGAAGGTTATCTTTCATATATGATTACAACCATATAGACTATAAACAATTATCTCCTACCTCTATTACCACAAAGATGAACAATCTAACTAAAATTAATAATTCTTATACAATAACAAATAACAAAGATTAAAATAATTCTAAATTCTATAAATTCACATAACAGCTAAAATGTTAATTTATTAATAATATCTATCTATATAATGTGTGCCTAAAGTTTTTGCATCTGTTTTATAATTAATTGCTTTGTCAATGTTTTTTGTAATATGTATTGATTCTATTATTTTTCTATTCCTATTATTCTTAACTATATCTAATATTTCTGGATTATTGAAATTAAATTGATGTTTATATCTAATACTATGTTGTGTCAGTTCTGTAATTTTGATGCTTTTTATATTTTAACAATTAATCTTATGTTGATCAATTCTTGATTTTAATTTTTTAGATGTTTCCCCAATGTATAAACCTTCATAATTCTGGCAATTAACTTTATAAACAACATTTAATTTATCTTTAATGTCAATTTTGTATTTCATATTACTCAGATAACTTCCCAATTTATTGTTATTATATAATCCAAATTTCAAATTATGATGTTCATATTCTAAAAATTTCATTTTAATTTTATCTGTTTTATATACAAAAAATTGTTTTTGAAAAATTATTAATTTTAGTTAAATTGTTCATCTTTGTGGTAATAGAGATAGGAGATAATTGTTTTTAGTCTATATAGTTGTTATCATATATGAAAGATAACCTTCAGGAAGGTAATTATTCTCCTTAAAAATGCATAACTGTTGGTAATATAAAAAGTTTTTTTTATTTATTAAATTACAACAATTTGATTCAATATTATCACTAATGACAAAATAAGGAGATAATTATACTTTATATATAAAATATTTGTTATCAGGTATGAGGTATATATGATATATTAGTAATGTTGTAAGCACATGTTAAGTTTTGTTGAATTTGGTTTTATGGTGGCGATCTGAAGATGGGAGATATTCCCGAAACGTTGTTGTTGATGTATATGAAATAAATTATTACACTTAAACAAGGAAGATTTGTGTCATTCACAATAATTTTTTTTTTTCGGCCAAGACTCCCATTGGAGTCCTATACTGCCTAACCATGGTTGGGGTGGTCAAAGTTCTTCATTTTGTGGGACCGCCACTCAATGAAAAAAGTCAACGCCCCAGGCCGGATTCGAACCGGCACCGCCATTAGACATCAATTGGTAAGACTGTGTCTTAACCACTGAGCTATGGGCGGCCCCCAATAAATTATTATGTCATTCATTAAAAAAATTACTTAATACCGGTCCGATTTACATTATCTTTATTTTGTTTCTTAGTGACTTGGTAAGGAAACACAACCTTTCAATAAGTATTTATAACCTTCTAAAATATGGGCAGTTTTCGAGTCATTAAAAAACTAATATATTTAATAGCTTAGACTCCATATTGTTTAAATCCATTCTTATTCACTTCTAGATCACAAGGAGAACAACCATTAATTTTTTCAGCATCATAGGTATTGTCGTTTTTTGAGGTTGAGTGATGACTATGTAAGAGAATAGAGCGGTATCTGTTCTTATATTTATTAAGTTTACACAAATCCCCGGCTATCCACAGGTTGGCAACCGACCTTCCTCACTAGAGTGGAAATACCCAGCTATAGAGTTCTAAATAAGTGTTAGTTACTATGAACGGTTATCTAATGAATATCAAGAAAAAATTCAGTCACACCCTGCACTTTGACAAGATTACTTCAAGTATTTTTCCCTTTTTTTACACATTGAAAATGTGTATCGCTACAACCCATGAAGTACCAGAGGTACAGTACCTTTGTAAGGATGAAAAGGTTTTTAAACAGTTACAGTTATGCAAGGATGTGATTTGTTCAAGATCGCGCTCAATCTCCAAGATTGTTTCATAATTAAAGGTACTCAATTAATTGAGGCTGGATGTGTCCTAGGAGGGCTCCTTAACCTTCAGTGTTGACTCACGCCTAATATATTTTAAATATATATGTATATGTTCCTTCCGAAATATATTGTTTTAAAAAACCTTTTTTTCATCAACTGAAATGTTGAATATAACTAGACTAATCTATCTTCCTTCTACAAAAAGACATTTTGTTGATTGAAAATATTAAATTCATCCTATTTACCGTTCAGGGAATACAGTTCTGGATTCGTTAACTCTTAAGGACCAAATTTTGCGAAATATATGACTTGATTGAAGTCTCTAAATTTTTTTACAAGCCATCTTTGTAGTAGATTTATCTCCTCCATTAAACCTTAATCATAAAAATAGACTGCAAGAACACAAAATGTAATTATATCTTCCATAACTTGGCTACTTCATCGTAGAAATCTCTTTTCTAATCTCATTATTTCTTCAGAGAATGAACTCCCATCTGACCTTATCAGCGCCCCATCAAAAAATGCTTTCAAAGCTATATTGGAATAATCTCTTAAATGACTGAGGCCCTACCGATATAAAAAATTTAACATTTTAGTTTAGTTTATTTATTTATCCTTCTTTTTATGTCTTATATTCTTTTTAATTATTTATTAATTCGTATCCATATATATTTATATTGAAATTTGTGTAAATTACTTAATTTTACATTTTTAATAAAAGTTCTAATATTTTTAATCAAAGTTGTATATAACCTCTTTATTCATCTTTAATAATTTTTACAAACACGAATGATACTTTCACTTAAATATATTATAAAGTATTGCAATCATGAAAACATGTAATTCGATTTATTTTTTTTGGTGGAAATACAGGTTATTCATTATTTACTGAAAACACACATGTGTCATGGGTGTTATTAAGAAACTTAAAAATATAAATATCTATTATTATTTTATTATCTATTCAATTATTTATTACCTTACTTGTAAAATTGTAAAAATTAGAAAATTTTGATTGTAGGATTATTAATTACTCTTTTTTTAGGATTTTTTGTTCTTAAGAAGTGGGTTATGCACTATAATAACTACACTATCTGACAGTACAATTTAAGGTTGGATGTTATTTACTTGTGTTTTCTTAAATCTATTCCGTGTCAACTCTGTAATAGTTCGTCCATTAATAAATATACTTAATGAGACCAATTATTGATTATTTTAACTTTTTTTTTGTATAACACTATTTAATCTCCGATTTTTTTATACCTACCTAAATATATTTTTTTAGTTAAAAGTAATGAATCTGTGGAAATAAAATTGATTATTTAACCAACTATTAGCATTCATGGTTAGTTTCCTTGTAAAACAGTGAGCATCGATTCTCCAATACAGTCATTACAATCTTTTAGAATTTTCCTTCTTGATTACTTTGTCTCCTTCAATAATTATAGTAGGATTGAGTTCGAAATTGCATATTGATCAATTATAAAACGAAATTAAAAACAGACCATTTTATACAAAAACTTTCTTTCCTTTCTCCGGCATTCTGTCACGTTATTAATACGTTGAAAATTGAATAATTGGTATTATGTAACATTTATATATTATTCTCATAATCTTCACACTCTGTCTAAATGTTCGATAGTGCGTATACAATATATACAAGAAACGTTATATTTTTTTATGTAAAGAGAATTACTTTTAAATCAAACTTCATAACTAAATTTTATTTGAATCTTTATTGTCTGATCAGGATAATTGGATAAATATTTATTAGATATATTGAAAATTTTCCAATCCTTATAGTTACCTAGGCAGCCACCTTACGACAGAGATAGTTCATTAAAGTTAAAGGTCTACTAAAAAATATTTCGAGTTATATCTACTGAGATTTCTTAGTGAGAATTAATAAGTTTATTTTGGATAACGTGTTCACATCTAGCACTGCGGGTAAACAATTATTGAGATAAAATGTGTATACCAGCGGTTTCTAACTAGTGAGGCGCGACCGCCAGGTGAGGCATCAATATTTTATAATAAAATATTAATGTTCGAGCTATAGTATCTACCAATAAATAAACTTTATGTTAAATCGTAATAGTACATATTCAGTGAAGTTATATTTATTTTCACTTTGTTACATTAGTATTTATTCGTCTAATTCTTATGAATTTTTTATGAAATAAAATGATTTATTTATTAAATAAATCAAAAATTTGTATCCATTTTTGTCTCAACACTTTTAATTTTCACCAGTCCAACGTTTCGGCCATTTTAGCCATCCTCAAGGACATCTTCAATATAATTTCTATAAATTCTTTATTATAAGTTAAAAGCCTATTTTTTTTTTAAATTTAAAATCATTAATATTTAATTTTTCTTATATAAGGTTATCCACAATTAATACACTACCATATAACAAACCATTTATTATAAACCAGTTATATGGTAGTGTATTAATTGTGAATAATCTTATATAAGAAAAAATAAATATAAATGATTTTAAATTTTAAAAACATAGGCTTTTAACTTATAATAAAGAAAATGACCTGGGCAGAATAGCCTGCAAAAGAAACTTTAAATTAATGTGAGGAAGAAATTATATTGAAGATGTCCTTGAGGATGGCTAAAATGGCCGAAACGTTGGACTGGTGAAAATTAAAAGTGTTGAGACAAAAATGGATACAAATTTTTGATTTATTTAATAAATAATTACCTTGTCTCAAGAAATTGAAATAATATAATTAAAATAAAATAATTATTCATTAAAAATATCAGGATTTCATAAGCTCTGTTTTATTATGCAAAAACAGCTGCTGTTTGCTGAGAAAAATAACATCAAATTTAAACTCGTCGCTTGTAGCCGAAGTACTGTCCAGTGAAACGTTTTAGATGTGTGAGATATAGTTTTTATCGTAATTTCATTCTGAAAATGATCTATAGTATTTATTTTGAAAAAGTTGGTTTTATGGAAATTTGCAAAAGAATGAGTTGGAGTAGTTATTACTTTCAAAAGAATTCTTGTCCTCCCCCCCCTAATATTGAAGGAATCGGCTCATAGATACTAATCCTGCCGAACTACATGTTGTTGAACTCATTTTACGGTTTTATCGACTGACTCAATAAACTGAGTCGTATTAATGTGAATTTAGGCTCGACTTCCACTGAAAACAATCCGTTATTGTTAATTATTCATCAGGCTCTTGTGAGGAAGCGTGGTGTACGGAAGTCGACAGTAGCAGCCTAATTTTAAACATTAATCATATAATAATAATTCAGAACATAATCTAATCTCATTTAAAGCAAAAAAGAAGCCAAAAAGTGGGGAGTTAGGCACGCCCCTTGAGCTCTAATTTACGTTGATATTCGTTGGAATGCACGCTATTGTTGTTCATACTAAAACAGAAGGATGGTGGGAATAGTCCATTAGTCCTAGCAACTGCACCTGTTCTTCATAACGCTGCCTTTTTGGCGACATCTTTCCTAGAAGCTTACCCTCTCTACTACTCTTTTTTCTACTCTAATTAAGTTCGACAGGTCTTATAAGTATTTGCCAAAAAATCTTATATTAAATCTATGCTCAGTGCTTGGATGGTTTAGTGCTGCATTTTTCAAATTATGTTTAAGACTATGATTTGTAAATTTTTTGTCGGTTCATAATCGAATTAACAACAATTCAAAAAGCTAATTTAAACTCAAAACCGTTGAAAAGGAAATCAGATAGAATCATAAGTGCTTTTACCATTTGTTACGTTTTATTTATGAAACAAAAAGTAAACTGTGGCCAACATTTCTCCCACAATTTTTTACTTTTTGTGACAATAAAAAACCTCCCATTAAATTTTGCTCTATTAAACTGTGGTTGATTAGTAATTTAATATAGAAGCAAATGCGTATGTTCGAGTTTCATAGCCAATTCTTGTTATTATTCTGTTAATTGTAGTACTCAATTTAAACTATAATAAATTAATTATTATTTAAAAAGTTTTTATATTATCTACTAATAAAATTTGAGGCTTAATTTAAAGATTGGTGTCCACTGCTGTAAACCAAATCTTCTACACCACAAAAGAAAAGTTTCGGTAGAGGACACTAAACACTTAAAGGGAAACCAAAAAAGAGTCCGGGATACTTTAACCCACTTTTTTAAAATTTAAATTCAAGTCCCAGAAAGTCTAGTTAGTTATTTTGTTTCCTTTTTTGTACAATTAGACTATCATATTTTTTTTTTAAATTTTAGTTGGTATTTCCTTTTTTTTTTTTTCACTTTTCTAGCTGAACCAATATTACACTTGTCACAGAGTTACTTTGGATTCAGGTTCACCTGTTAAGAGCATTTCGTTACAATCTTTCGGCAATGAAACAAATTTAGATTCACGGTCATCGAGTTCAATTCTACACTATTTGTTTTATTTTGAGGATACCAGAACAATGGTAATAATGACTTTTGTTATAAAAACTTTTTCTTACTTTAATGTAAAATGCAATCATACAACTTAATGAAGCAATGCATTTTTTAGTTGAAAAAGTATAGCTTAAACTGCCGACTAAATATTTAAAAATTGGTTCCTAATGATAAAAATAAATTATATTATTCTTTTTTAATTTGGTATAAACTAGCAGAATCACCAGCTAAATGGTTAGGTTTATTACAAAATATTTGCATTTTTTTCAGTTAATTAATCAATAAAGCAATCGATTATATTCTATAAATTCATAACTTAGTAACCCAAATTGTTAATTAGGATTAACCCATCATGTAATTCAATTTGAGCAGGATAGATGACCTAAAGGTTAGAAACATCTTGACTAAGTGTAAGTGTAGAATTAGAAAATTAATTCATTAATAATGTTAATTCCAAGAAGAAAATAAAAGGATACCTCTAAGGCCGGAGTAATTTATTTCAGTTCATGTTTTTTTTTTTTGTTTTTTTTCCAACTTCCAATCTTCATTTCCAACTAATACAATATATACAGTTCATTACGATACTAGAATCTAAATTAATATTATTTTCAATGACAACAATGGCGGGACTTTGCGTATTTGTACCCATTAAAATACAATAATACAATAAATTAAAATATTAGTGATCATTTTTTTTTTTTAATATATGAAATTTCGTGGTCTTATTTTTTTAGGAGAAAGTTTTGTTGATCGTTACAAAGCCCCTAGCTCGATAATGAACGTAAAATAGTCTGAAACAACTAAACCATACTGTTTATGCGAAACTAGTTCAGTTGGTTAATTAAAACTCTCTGGAATGTTGTTTAGAGTTATATCATTACTATTTCTTAATTGTTTGTTACCCAGATCTCTTCATTGTTTAAGTCTTATATCTAAATTGCTTTTCTCTACATTAGTAATTATCCTCTTACAGCATATTACTTACCAAGGTTAAACATGGATAGATCCAATGTACTAAAAACCAAGAAGGTTAATTTTATTGGAGTATGACATCAAAATATCGTTCATATTGCTAATATACAGAAATCATTATTGGATTATTATATAGAAATTATTATTGGATCATTAAATAGAAATTACATATTGGTATTGAAAATTTGTTACGATTTTCGTTGTGGAACCGCCGGCTAGCAATGTTAAATCCTGTAATCAAGATTCACTTTTGGAATGCTGATTGTTGGAATGTGGAACACGTGGAATTGTTGAAAACTTCTATACGTTTTTCCTGATAATGCTCTGTCTTAATCTCAATTTGAATGGAGTATTTCATAGAGCTTTCTCAGTGGTCACAGATAACTCGCAAATAAAATAACCTTCTTCTATTTTATATTGAATCTTATCTCCTAGAAATCCTCATTTTCTAGTTATGAGTGAAAAACTGAATAGATATGATATTATATATATATATAAGTTAAGAGTCAGCGTAGAAAAGCTAACAAACAAGGAAAAGGATGTCGGAAGAATACTCTCTCAATGCGTAAACAAGACTAACTTTATTTGGATCAATGCCTCTATACATATATCTCGATCAGCTGATCTAGTCGATCACCTGACGACCCTTGTCAGCTGACATTTCACTTAGGCCGTTACTTATATTTATATATATAATTATAATGATTAGTGGAAATACATGAATTTGTTTCCATTATATTCAGTATAAAAAAAAAGTTAAGAAACATGCGTCACTTTTTTTTTAATAATTTATTTATTGTTATTTACAACTGTATAAATATATACACATCAAGTTAATTTGCTGTAAGTGATATTATGACATGATACAAACATGTGGAGAATCTACCCATTGATAGAACTCAAAAAACATTTCTAAAGGAGAAGATCTCGAGGCCATCTTATTTCCTGGGAGAATTGTTTGGTAGTGAAGGAGAAGCCAGGTTAGAAACGAGTTGGTTTGGGTGGTTGGGAAGTTTATTATGGAAGGATTGGTATCTGGTTCTGGCCGTAGAGTTGTGAAAGTTACTAGGACCTTATAAAAGCACAATGCCAACAGAAAGCGTGTTCGAAGCAGAGAAGCAATCGAAGGAAACACAATCCACAGCTAAAAGGACTCGGGTTGCCTCACCCGTTAATGGAAAATCTGAAATTGATAAAATGAGTAGCTTACTTAACGACGCTAAACATATTCAGGAAAACCTCCGGGCGTACAT
>NW_027115445.1:1470728-1487324 GCF_000696795.3 Halyomorpha halys | reverse complement strand
GTGGGGTATTATTAAAAGATACTGTGGGGCAAGACGAAGGTTTAGGATGCGTCACTTGAACCAGTGACGCATCTTGTATAAAAACTACTATTTTATTAAACGCCTTCATTTGTCCCCCTCTCTCTCTCTCTCTCTCTCTCTCTAAAAAACATCCTTCCAGCATTGGATTTATTATGGACTCTTTTTATTCTTCAATCTCGTGATAGAAGAAATGTTTTAATAAATTCCCATCAAAGGCCTATTTTTTTTTTAATTCCGTATTTTAACTTTGTACTATTTATTATATTAGGACTAAACAGAAAGGACTAGCCAGTTGTGTTGGACAATTCCGCCTTTCTAGAGATTACATTAGGATGATTCATTCACCGCAATTTTTTTTATCTTCTCAGTTTCTGGAACATGAACTACCTCCAGCCAGGAACCGGAAGATCTTGATCCACTAAAAATTCACTACTACTTTTTTTTCTGAAAACATTGACCACTCGTTCAGTAAATTTTTTTTTCGAAGAAAAAATGGAAGGAGTCAAAAAAAAAAAATCCAGTCACCCAAACAAATCTTTAATTAGTTACGGAATTTGGATCTAGTTGATTTTAATTCACTGGTAATTTTACGTTTTGATGAATTCCAGAGGGATCCATTATCATAATAAAGAAATGGTATAATCTATTAAATATTATGTCATTACATATACCATCGGTATATTTTGTTACTATTATTATATTTTACTATTGCTATCAATAATGCATTAATATTGTTATTGTTAAAATTTTACACACCATATTGATACAACTCTATAGAACGTATATATTATTAAAACATTGTTCGTTGTTTTGAATTGAAATCAATTAATCAAAAGTTACTTTTTTTGTTTTTTAAAAAATTTTATGTTTGTGCTTGCAGACCTACCCTTGGTTACTCGATGAGTCTACGGATTTATCCTGCTTGCTCTATCGCTAAATACAATCTATACAAATCTAATTGTTGTAATTTACTTTTATTAATTTTTTTATTGGCCAGCAATTTCAATAATTTACTAACCATAGACTGAAGGTATTTGAATCATTTAATTGATAAAGACTTCCTTAAACATTGGAGTGTCTTATGGAATAAACTCCTAGTTCATATAATTAATACTTTTTTAAGTATTGTTTATTGTATTAAGTAATACACGTAAGGAGTGTATTGGTATCGGTTAAAAATCTTCAATAATGTATGATCTATATTTTTATCTTTACTTTTTTTTGCCTAAATCGTGTTATAATCATATTTCCTTAACACTTGGTTTATATCATATTTCAGGATTACCTTCAGGAAGGGGAAAACTTTGAAGAGAAATGAAATTTGAATCCATTTATGCCTATTGTGTTTTTATTTAATTTCTTTTTTGTTTTTTAGAAACTCATATATTTCCAATGCGATTCAAGAGGATTGGAGGATTATTTACTTTCATTTAGCTATATATATGAAACACATAATAAGGCGAAGTATTGCGATCGTCAAAAATTTCGAATGCCAGTTTGCGACGGAAATATTCGTTTTGAGGTCCCCGTGATCAAATAACCAAGTCTCACAAAATGATCTGAGTGTGCGCACGCGTTTGTAATTGTTCGTGCGAGGGGGCGTGTGTGTTGTTTTTTGGTTGTTTTTTATGGTCAGCCTAGTTCAAAAATGAAAAATAGTACGAAACTAAAACTGCATTACTAAGGATGTCCAGGGGTCAATAGCAACTTTTTTGATAAAATGAACTTATTCTGTAATGTGGCACTTTCGGTTAGTTCTTTTTTTTTTTTTTTTTTTTTTTTTTTTTTTATTCATTTTCATTTTTCATTTTTATTTTCCGAATTACAGCTCTAACGATTTTTGTTTAAACTTAGTGCATCAATGTACATTTGAATGTTCTTTAATATCAGATAGGTTTTATCCTCCTTGAAATCGTTTGACATGGCATAAATGACGACTTTTTAAACAATCTTCTGTTCTTGGATTGTTTTTTGACAATCATAAGAAATAGCAATAATTTGGACACGAGTCCACCTAAAGTTGTTCGAGGGTTGTGATATGGTATTTTAGAGTTTGGGATGCAATCAATGGATCATTCATTATTCGCTGACATTAAAGAGGTGTCTTAGGCTTACGTCTGAGGGCAGTGTTAGGATGGATTGGGATGTCAGCTGTATTAACCTTTAATAATAATTACAAAAAAAAAATTTTTTTTTAAATATTTTTTTGCATGTCTCGAAATATAAGTATTTTCCAAAAAATGATCCAAAATTGAAAATTTATTTGATTATAATTCTTCATTTATATTAAAAAAGGAACATTAAAACCATCAGGCACTTGTATGAAAATATTATAAAAAAATTTCTAGTGTTGGAATAATTCTAGAAAGATACTTTTTCTTTTTAACTTTTGAATATATTATTTTTATTTTTAATTTTAAGGAGTTCAAAAAATATATTAAAATAGCTAATAAAAGGAATCAATTAGTCGTTGAAGTAGTTCACAGAATTAGCTTTATTTAATGGACTGTATAAAAAAATTACCGTTTTTTAAACAAATATTTGTATTATTATTTCTATGATATAAAACAATTAATATTCGAAATATAGTCCATTGTTATCTACCGTCATTAGCCATCTGCTTGATTCCTGGCTGATAACATTCTTTGGTTGGCTGTCAAAGAACTCTTGAGTCGCATTTTCAGCAAAATTATCAAAGTTTTTCCCTTGAATGAAATGGGCCATAAATTCAATGGTGCGAGGTCTGTAGTATATTTTGTATAGAGCAGGAGTTCGAACCCATGAGGTTCTTTAAACTTTTATTTGGTTCGACGGGATGTGTGAGGGCGCGCATTATTTTGTTGGCATAAACTCCTTTTCAGTTTATCAAAACTGGATAACACTCTAACAACTTCGCGTGCAATCTTTCTAGTTGTTCGCAATAGAGTTCGTATCGGGAACGAATTCGTGATGAATAACATCTTCAAAATTCCAAATAAACGGAAACCCAGGATCTTTTTTTTTAAAATTGGAACCTTGCAGCAACCAGAAAAGCAGTTTGACTGCGATCTTGCCATTGATCACGGGTATTGGGATGTTGCCAGTAAACCCACTTTTCATCACAGGTGATAATCTTCCGGTAAAATCTCATGCCAGAAGGGGTTTTCAATAAATGTTCACAAATTTCTAACCTCTTAGCTGATTGCTTAAGAGTACGTTCGTGAGAGACCAGTCTACTGCTCTTTTCCACCTTCCTCATGGAGAATAGATGGCGACTAATAGTATCTTTCAACACACCACACTCCCTGGCAAGTTTACAAGTACTTGTGGACGGATTTGACTCAACAGCTTCCTGCAGAACCTCATCAATATCCATTAATGGTCGCCCGTAGCCCTTCTTACTTTCCAACGACGTATCACCACTGCTAAATTTTTCAAACCATCACCACGCAGTGCGCTGGTCAGGGACACCTTCCCTTTCATATTCAATAATTTCACAAGTTGCTTCAGAGGCTGTGATTTTTTTTAAGTAATGCCTTAAAATTGCGGAATTTCGAAATATACTGTCATGTTTCTTCTTTAAAACGGAAAACTAAACTGGGGCTCTTTTTGAAGAATTCGAATGGGATTAAACAAGCTTAGAGAATGCTCTAAAGGAATTATTAATTATCGGTAAGTAGTAAATAGGGTTAAAAAATTTACAGTCCTTTGAAATACTGAATTTCATAAAATGATCATTTTTTTATACACCTCGTTGTTTTTTTTAATTGGTCTGTCTTTCGAGTCTGGATTTGGAAAAGTCAATAAGAGAGAAATTACTTTTAGAGCGATCCGTCAAAGGACAGACGTGTCTTTAAAATTAAAAATAAAATAATGACTTGAGGAAGAGTTGAGTTGGGTAAAAGCGTTGTGTGGGACGGGAGAAATGGCCTTGGAGAGAAAGTAGCCGGTACAGTCTGCTCCAGAGGCAAGCTGGTCAGCTCAGAGTCAAGGTTAGTAGTCCCTTCAAGATTACAACCAGTACCGTTATCAGTATCTATTGATATACCAAGTATCAATCAATATTAGCCACGAGGTATCAATTATTGGTGTGTATACACCAAGTATTGATGCCATTACTTGCAGGTGGCATTGTCCTTCTTAAGAAAGTTTGGCAAGTTGCCCAGTACAACCTTAAGATTTTGCAGAATTATTTTAATAATAATTTTCTGAATTAAAACGCTAATAATTGTAATATTCTGGTATTTCATAAAACCTTGAAGACTAAGAGCAAAAGCTACAGAACTGCCGTTTAGAAAAAAATGGAGCTTAACAAAATTGAAGTCCCAGTTAATTCCTCCGGCAGATTTTGTAATCCCTCCAAAAGATTTATTCCAAATACCTCTATTGCAATTACGAAGGAGTCTAAAATCCTACAAAAAAGCAGAAGTGATTCTTGGAAGACCTGAATCACCCCCTTCAACTGAATAATCACTTCTGCTCATCTATATATTTTATTAGACGTATTGAAAATTGGGAAGCAACTGAATCCACCCCCCTGATTTTTTAAAAAATATCTTTAGCATTGGCTAAAGAACACATCTCGTTATGTTATCTGCCTTAGACCAAGACTTCACCCACTCAAGTTTTTCATTTTCAAGAATATTACTAATTATGGACGAAATTGACCTTCTTGTCTGAACAGAGGATACCAAAGTATTGATTTAATAGTCTAATCTACCTTGATTCATTGTTAAGGAGTAAGGAATAAAACTAGGTACCCATAGTAAAATCTTTGTTTACACTGAGGATCTCATATGCATTATCTCGTTTCAGAGCACATTAAATTCTCAAGTCTATTAATGTATACATTTTCAGAGATTTCATGGATCGTCTAGTAATAAATAATTATTTACTTTGTCAAGAAACTTAATATGGTCAGATTAAGACTATAACTGCCTGATTTTGGTTATGATCCTGAACTTTTGTCCGAAGATTAAGAAAATAGCGTTGAAATGTAACTTTAAGTTTAACTATTTGAACTATTTTGATAAGCTTATCATCAACTAAATTTGTATCAGAAATTATTAATCAAAATCATTCTTTGGCGGCAATTTGGCCGAAACATTCATTACGACATATTGGAACAATGAACTATTTGGGATCTCTAGAGAAGTATTTTCTACTCCGGAGAACCAGTCCTTGGTTGAACATTCTAGGGAAAAATAAAAACCTCTCTTTTGTATTTTTTTCAAAAAGTTTAAAAGGTTCAGATATTTAAAATACACAAAGTATATGATACACGACTCACTATTTAATTCTTGGTATGTGCTACAATATTTGATCTAGCCTCCTGCTATTACAACTACCAGTGATCTCTGAAGATTATTTGTTCATAACCTTTTTTTGGGTTACGGAACCCTTTTGGAAGAAGTAGGAAAATGACGGAAACCTCTTGGTAAATGTTGGAAAATTGCTGAACCCTTTTGATAGAACTGAGACATTTTCTGAGCCCTCTTGGTAGAAGTTGGGAAATGGCCCTGGGGGAAACCCCTACATTATCATTTGACACAAATAAAGTGATCCATCATTTCAATCGAAGCTAAGAAACACTAGGATACCAATACAATGCCTGTGCAAAGATAAAAAATGTTTAGGTTCAAAACTGTGAAGAGTTGACGTGAAATGACAGATTCCTAAACTGTTTCCCGTAACCTCTGGAATAAAAAATAACTTTAAAAAAAAAAATTTTACTAACTAAAATACCCTTTTAATGGAAAATAATAATTATACGTATTATACTCTCGTGATTCTTTTTTTTTTTTAATTGTAAAAAATATTTTTTTAAATAAAGAAATGAAACCAACAAAAATTGAAGGAATGTTTAATATTGCAAAAGGTCAAAATTAAATATTATGAAAAGTGCTAAATATTTTGAAATATTATTTTCTTTTTTCAAGAAATGTTTTTTGTATTGGAAGTTAATATACTGTTGTTTTTCAGTGTTCTGCGAACTGGACGATATTTATTTTGAAATTTACTTGGTCTGGAAACTTCTTTTTTGGACGAAAAACAATTATGATATTCTTATACTTTTGTGAACTTAGGAGTATTCTAATTTTATTCCACAATTAGAATTATCTGTAAAATGGGAACTATCCGAAAATTGAGTTCGTCTTTTTCTCCAAACATTGACGAGATATAAAAAAACAAAACAAATTATTATGAATCTTCTTAGGTATAAAGAAGTAGTTAAAATATTACTATTTCTCAACCTTCGTGTGTAGTGAATGTTTTAATTTACACATTTTATTTTTAATAATATCAATAATTATTGATATCACCAAAAATTGTAATATGTATATGTTATATGCCGAATTAGCTTGATGAAACGTGCTTTTCACAGCCTTAAAGAAAAAACTTTCTTTTTTATTTTACGATACATGAGACTCTTTTAATGTTGCAGATGGACTGGTTATGGGTAGTTATATTTCTTGTACAAGGATCTATCTCCGTAGACGTTGGCGACATGGTGATAGGTAAGTTTATAAATTTATTTCATTACACTATTTATGTAAATTAATTCGAAACGTGCAGTAGAAATTTTCTTATTTATGAATATGACCGTACTATCATTATTATGATGAATAATCTAGTCTTGCATCTTCCTCCGTCCCTTTTTTATGAAAATAAACTATTTATTTGATAATGCAATAATGTAATAAATATAACAACCGTGAAAAAAGACAAATAAGCCAAGACTAACTAAATTTCGTCCATTTTTTTAACATTAACTGTTCAAGGGTTAAGCTTATCAGAGTTCCGTGAATTTTTCAAAACCAAAGGTCCATTTTCTGAAAAGGATATAAATATTTGATTTTATATGCTGTGTTTACTTTACTTTGGTAACGCTAGACAAAAAAATACCTACTTGAAAGAGTGAATAATAAATAAAGGCTCTGAAAACTATTAAAGGAAGTTGGTAGTGAGTTGATAAAATAATTTACTAAAATTGACTGCAGTTAATTTTTGAAAATCAGTCATGAATCGTATTAAAAGAATGCTTTTGAAAAAAGAGAAAAAAAAGGCAGAGATGGAGGTTAACTTTTTTAGAAGAGAAAAGCTTTAAAAAAAATGATAAAAAATTTTGTATTATTAAAAGAAAAAAAATATTCTGTCTTGGATAAAATTTCATTTTATCTTTTTTTTTTTTACAAAGATGAAACCTTTAAAAAATCCTCTATTGTGTTTAAGCCCCGAAAAAATCTAATTCAGTAAATTGATTTTAGGAAAAAAAAAATTATTCCTGGATAAAACAATGTTACATATTTTTCGTTCTATATTTCGGTTATTTTACTAGGAATAAATTATAAGATTGTTTTGTTTACATAAAACAGAAATTCTGAAATAATTGTTTATTCTATTAACCTTTTTTGATAATTTCAGAGCAATTAATATTTAAATTTATGACCTAATTATTTATTTTTTTGTTTTGTTTCAAATAACAATTGGTACACTTTTAGAAAATATAAAAAATCGATCAATCGTCTGCTTGTTGGTGACAATTACAATTACCATTTCAATTTTAATTTTCCCCTGTACTAAATAATGTCTTTTTTACACACATCTTGTTTTTGGTTAAAACTCACTTTTGCAAATTCAAAAACCCAAACCAGTAATAGATGTTTGTTCCGTATATAAAGTAAAAACCTCCTTTAACCAACGCCAGCCAAGAAATGGGACAATAACAGTGGTTCTTTCCTTCACTGTCATTTTCTGAATGAGGAAGTTTACTATAAACGTTAATAATTATCTTGTGTCATATTTTCTTAACTGGACTATTTTTTTTTATACTGATGTTTATTTTACTGTATAATTATGAACTGTTTTTATTCTAATAATAAAAAAATAAGTTACTGTAGCTTTCTATCCTGAATTGCCGCAATCATACTATGGGCATGTGACAATTATCTTTTTTTTATTTGGCATTTTTTTACAGATGAAATTAATTTTAACTTAAAAATAAGTAATATAAATTTATGGAACACTAGATGTGCTTTATGGTTTTATCCGCATTAAATTTTTACTGTAAATGTCTTTTTCTTATACGTGATGAATACATGGCTTAGAGCATTCACTTACTGAATAAGATCTTAAATTTTATTGGAAAAACTAAAGGACTTAAAACGAAAACTTCCAATGAGTCGTAGCATAAATTTTTATCGCCTAAAGCTCTCTTCAATCAACAATCTATCGAGCACAAAAAGATTTATTTAAGTCTGAATGTTAGTTCCAGAAATTATAGCGATCAAACAAACCATCTAATATTCAAAGTAGAATAATTTTTTTTTAAGTTATTTTCAATGTAGAATTATTTACTATTCCTGTGACAAAGCTGTGTGACAAAATAATACTAATGGTATTTAGTGAATCCACAGGTTTGATGCCTACAACATTACCTAAATGCCGAGAACTAAGTGCCTAAAAAAACATTTACCATTTAAAATTATTACATTTTATTTATTCAATATTAATTATCAATAATGGTAATGATTTTTTTTAATTACTGCAGATAATCTTCGTGGGAGTGGTCTGGAACCAGTACTTGAAGCTGTTCGTGACGGAAAATTAGACATTCAAACTGCAGCAGTGGAAAACAGGAGGGTCCTCTTGGGAGCTGCTAAAGTCTATTCTAACGATTCGCGCTGGTTTGAAGAATTATGTGAGTAAATAATAATCTTTAAACGATAACAGTCATGCAGAGTGAATTTTAAGTAAATTTAATTCATTTTCGTCGGAGGTACCGCTCCACAATAGTGATAGTACAAGAGACCAAGAGTAGAAAAAAGGCAGTTATCTCACCCCAATTTTTGATTACTTTAATGAAAACTATGTATAATTACTAGTCAAAATTGATGAGTCTGCCAAGTATAGGTAGAGGTAATAAAAAATGGCGGCAGTTTCAAAGCGATAAAAAAAATTAATTTTTCAATCGGAGCTCTATATCTTAAAAAGTAGGAACTACAAAAGAAAATCTAAGATAACGTCATTTAAAGAAGAGTAAATTTGCTATAATATGAGCCCTTTATAGTCTATTAAACTAGCTTTAATTTGAGTTCTAATAGACATCTGTACCTCAAATAGTTCCTGAGATATAGATTTCCTTAAAATAAATTAATTAACTACTAATCTTTCAGTAGATTCTTAAAAAATATTGATTTCTAAAAAGCTATATCTCGAGAAGTATTGGACGTAAATAGCTCTATTAGGGCTAATATTTTAGCAAATTTGCTCTTCTTTAAATAATGTGCTCTTTGGTTTTCTAGTGTCGTTGGTAGTTTTTAAGATATAGAGCTCCGAATGAAAAATTAATGTTTTTTTAAGGTTTTGAAACAGCCACCATTTTTTATTTCTCCTATCTATACTTGGTAGACTCATCAATTTTGATTAGTAATTATACATAGTTTTCATTATAGTAATCAAAAATTGGGGGGAGATAACTGCTTTTTTTTCTTCCCGGCTCTTGTACTAATACAGGATGGACATTTCACAATAAATATATAAGTATTTTTCACTGCATCACATCTGCAAATGATGTGGTAAGGATTGTTTTAATCTTTCATTCCTTGTTCGTTTCATATTTATTTTCCCTTACAGTCCAAATTTTCTAAAACAAGCCTCACTGCACATCTACACATTAGAAGAGCTGCTATTAATAATTTCATCTTCCAAAGCATTGCCAATTTTAAAATACAGTATAAATTACTTCTCCTCATAATGACACTAAGTGATTGCTACCTGTTGTTTTAGAAGTTGAAATAAAGATAAAACAGATGTACATCTTTAATAATACCGATTTTAAATAATACCTCTTTTGTTTGATAGAAGATTAAATTACCTTTTAAATAAGCGGTTGTTTTGTTTAAGAGATGTATAGTTTTCTAGGTAGTCGAAAAACTGTTACAGAATAATTTAATAATCCTTTGGACCGTGTTTAACATATATCCAAAATAAAATATTTTTTTCTGGTTCTAGTAATAACTTTTTTTGTAACCACTTAAAGTTCAAAGCTTGGACCCCATTGCATTAGCATCTCTATAGCATTGATAACTTAAAGTTTATAGGCATTGCCGTTTTATTTAGATTCAATGATCAGTAAGCCAATCAATGAGATGTTAGAGATACGTTCTGTTCGATTTTATTATTTAGATAAATTTTATTAAAATTTAGTAAATTTCGTATTCTATATTCTTGTGTTTTTTTTTTTATTATTTCTCTCAGTACCAATAATTTTTGTTGAATTATACAGCTATCAATTACATACTTTTGCAAGTTAATATAATGTGCATCGTACATAGTAAATGTTTTATACGCGAATAGGCAAAATTTTAATAAATAAACAGCTTTATTAATATAAGCTATAAAACATCGCTCTAGCGCATGAGCCTTTTTTTGATCCAAAAAATGGTGAAATTCTTTTTTTTTTAATCGATATTAAGTAAACGAGGCATGTAGAAAATATGTAAAAATATATTTATACACCATCAATCATGAAAATCAGGGATATGCAAGTTCAGACCTCTGGTGATTTCATATGGAATGATCCTGAGTAATTAATTATAGAATTATTTTACCCAAATAATTAGTTAAGCAAATTTATAGATATGAAACATATTCGTTTTTCTTTTTTGTGCACTGATGACCTTGAATCCTATTTAGAATGTGATTTTTTTTTTTCAATTTTGACTTCTTCATATACATTTTCACTAACATTAAATGGAAATGTGTACCGTTACGATCCCTAAAGGGTCATGGGTTCAATACTATATAAGGAAGTACTGTTCTTGAACTGCGGTTGCACAAGGAGATGATTTGTTCAGGATAGCGCTCAACTGCCAGATTTTTCTCCAATTTTAAAGTGTAAAAATTCTAAAAATAAAAAAAGAGTCTAAACAATTTCTTGGATAATATTTATTCCAAAATAAAAACTCAACCCCAACTGGTTAACTGTGAGAGAGACTCAAATCAAACTGTTTCAGAAAGAAAGGCAATGGTTTTTAAAAAATCAAATATCGGCACACAGGCAATTTTTATAAATACCTGATCCTTTTTATAATATATACAAATTTTTCGTTTGAAATAAATTTGATGAGAGTGTTCCGGAAAGGCAGACTGTTGGAAGCTCTTCCAATCTGAACCTACTTTCTCTATAATCGTGGAATACGCTTCATTACTGTAGTAGCTATGAAATGCTTTCCTTGTAGGCGTATGCTGCTTTTTTAAGTCCAGCCGTGCTTAACCCCACTTATTTCTCGATGGACAGGGTCCCCTTGGAATCAAGAAGCGTTAAATTATTCGACCTAAACACCGACGACAAAGCTTAATGCCGACCAGACGCCGGTAGCTATTAAGCAGGGCAGAGGAAGTAGGTGTGGTCAGTAGTCAGATATACTGCGATTAACGCTGTTGAAGATTAACTTCATCAACGAAGCGAGAACACCGTCATTCCCATTTTCCATCCTGACCTGTCTGAATGACCAAGTTGTTGTATCGTCCAGCCATCCACAGCGGGTGGGTCATACATGGGACAGGGGTGTCCAGTCATTATCAACTTCCTTTATTTAAGTGTGAGAGAGACAAGGTTTTCGCTTTTTATTTATGTATTAAGTAGTATTAAGTGGTTTTAAAGCTGTGCACGTAAGTTATACTTAAGCCCTGACAAATTGCATGATTAAATTTGGATAGCTATTCGTCTGAAAGTTTAATTTGTTTGAAAGTAAGTTCCGAAATAAGAAGGTCATATTTTGGAGGACTCTTTGGTATAAAAATTACCAACTTTGTATAAAAATCTGCCTAAAATAATAATGTAGGAATTATTGAGAAATTTATCATTAATGCTTACAACACCCTATGAAGTCACACCTATAAATTATGTGGTTTGATTTATCACACTCCCTTTAAAGTTTAAGGGAACAAGTGACACTAGGGGGTCATTCCATATCTAATCATCCAAAAAAATTACATGTAGTTTCAGATTTTGATGAAATTTGGAATTCATATTCCTTCTTAAGAATGAGATTATATACAAAATTTTATTTTTCTATCTCAACTGTTTAAAAGTCACATTTACTTTTAAGAAACCTAACATTTTCGTATTCTCAGAGCTTTCAGAGACATTTTCTTCCTCTACAGAAAAAAAATGTATTTACCAGCCAAATCTTATAAATCTTTTAGGTTTAACCGATAATTATATAAGGGTATAACTTAACTGACTTTAAAAACAAAACAATAATCAATACAATATGCCAAAAATTTACCAAAAAAAAATCTGTATCATGTTATATATTGCTTGACAAAAAAAAAGAGTTTTATGAACCAAAGGTGATGTATTAATGAAAGGAATACATTTTTTAAAAGTAATTCAGATGATTTTTCCACTAGTTTTTTAAAATGAATTTTACCAAAATATTTTTACTTTAAAACATGTTGTCTCATAGTTACGAAATTGTTACTTGCACCCTGTTAGTGTGCTTCTCAATTGAAAGAAAAGAAATAGTTAATTAATAACTAAGTTATGAGTTTCCAAAAATAATATAAATGGCTTATTATATGGTTTCAGGCGATTATTGAAACAACTCAGAGAACCATTAATCAAACTACTGAAACGAAAAGTGCGTTGTGCCGGCCAGTCTAATAGTCAAACTCGTTTCAGAACAGTCTTTAATTTGAGTGATTTTCATAAGTTTCCATTACTTCTACGCCATTATATGCTACATATTAAATATTCTTTTTTTTTGTTATCTTATCATTTCATTAGTACATTATACTTCCATATTAGTACTTTTATGTTGAAAAATTTGTTTTTGAGCCTCAGAAAAATACTTCTCATTTAGTTCATCATAAAAATCTTTCATTCTTCATATTTATCCAGTTTTCAATACTACTAACAATGAGAGATGATCACCCACTTCTGGAAGGTTAATGAATGCGAAAAAATTGCCGTTTCCTCCTTCGGACCTACTAGCCTTTAATATGTAATTTCAGTTTCGGTTTTATGCTCTTCACATACACGCAGAAACACAGACCGAAGGTTTTGCCGAACACAGTTTTGCGAAAGTTTTGTTAATTCCACTCAAGGAACCATTAAACGTATTTCCCTCAAAAATGTGGATTCCAAATTGTTCAGGATTGCAATCGTATACTATATACACGATCCCTATCCCCAAACTACAAATTTCATAGTTAAGTAAGTGAAATTTAAAATCGAATTATCATTTCTTAGTTACTACAAAGTAAAATACTGATTAGGAATAGTAAAATTGATGAGTTAGTAAAATAAAAAGTTAGTGGTACTTTTTGGATTGATATTTTATTACTATATTTTTGCGCCCAAAGGCTTGCAAATATTTATAATTTGTTCCAATATAAATCCATTACAATATATTTTTGTTGTAGGTTAATTTGTTGTTTTAACTTACGGCCAACAGCTATAGAGCCTAGTATATAAAATCCCTTTCCCTATTTCAAATATACTTGAAATTAGAAACATACTTGTTTCAATAGCAATTATATTTCTACGTGACAACTTTCCTCCGTTTTCCGACGCGGCATATAATTAAAGTAATCCGTCATCTATAATGGAGTGAGACTGAAGAAATAAGGACAGTGGTGGAAGGCAAGTAGGGGGGCCGAACGGAGCTCAGTGATGGGCAGGATGTGGTACGGAGCGGTTTGGTCTGCCCTCCTGGCGACGGTGGTGGGTATCGAGCTGAGGTTCCCGGGGGAGGTCCGGACACGGCTGCAAGAAGTCGAGGACCGGAGGCTCATCGAACCGTCCCAGGATGCGGCCATCCTAGCCCAAGTACTCACCGAGCGCTACAGGAACAACAGCCAGCTCCCCCAGGCCCAGGATGACCCCAGGGGATTCCAGCATACCCTCGTCGAGATGTTGGGAAAAAGTTAGTATTCTTGTATTAACGGATATTCCGAATTATAAGGTCAGTTGCTACTTAG
This sequence comes from Halyomorpha halys, assembly GCF_000696795.3. Classification (NCBI taxonomy): domain Eukaryota; kingdom Metazoa; phylum Arthropoda; class Insecta; order Hemiptera; family Pentatomidae; genus Halyomorpha; species Halyomorpha halys. The sequence goes on along the minus strand of NW_027115445.1, from coordinate 1,473,332 downwards.
AATTTCTCACTGAATAAGAAATTATCCAGAAGTCCTTTTTTCACCCTACAATTATACATTTCAATTATACATTGATTTTCCCAGAGAACTGAGATTTTTTTTTATAACCTTCATAATTCACTCCAAGCTAAACTTATTTTTAAAACTACATGAAAAAGGTCGAAAAAATAAGTTTTGGGTAAACTACAGAAAAATATATATGTTTTAGGTTATTTTAATTCAAACTCTTTTTAATTTCAGTTACTTTGTTTAAATTTAAAAAATAATGGAATTAGAAATATTGTAATTTTATTAATAATTTAATTTAAAACTGTAAATGACCAATAGCTGTTCTCTATCTTACTAAATAATTGTATAAATGATTACGTATATTATTCAAATTAGTTATATAAATTCTTTAACAACTATATAAATTTCTTTGTTTATTCCTCTAAACAAACTCAACTCCTCAACTCCTCACATCTCCTAAAACAACTCCTCCTTGTAGTCAGTACAACAAATGGTCATTTATTTATACTTTAACCTGTATGGTATCATATATATTACAAAACAATTTATGAGCAAATCAATTTTATGAATAAGATTATAATATATGTACTTAAATAGAATATAATAAGATAATGGTATGACCAAATAACATTAAATGAACCTGCCAATAAAATAAGAAAAAAAATCTAAAAAGTAATTAAAAAAGAAAAATTTAAATTTATATGATCATGTCATAATAATTCCTTCATAAGATTATTTGTCAGAAGAAAAACAATTTGCAAATTAGAATTTTCAGATAAAAAAAAAAATTCACTTACTAAATTCTTATATTGTAAATTAATTAAAGACATTTTTTCATGTAATTTATAATATTTAGTTTTGTCATGAAATGTATTTTAATTTACACTTGCATCATTCAACATGAACACAAAAAATTTAAAATTTTCCAGTTAAGTTTACTCAGATAAGAAATTGTAATAATTCTGGTTATTTAGAATGTTCATATTTATTGGTTTTTTTTGTTATCATCATCAATCAAAGATTTATTTAAACCATTTAATTTTATATATCCAATCTTGACCCATCTCTAGATATTTTTAAGGACCGTCCAATACCTACTTGTTAATTGCGTATTCATATTTTGAAGAGGTGTTTTTTTGCACTCAAAGTATCTATATTTAAATTTATTGTTTTAGATGTTGAGAATTTAAACGAGATTCCATAAAATTTTCATAGTCTTAATAATTAAATTTAATTAGATTTCAAAAATAGAGGGTATCGATTCCCTTCTAAACATTTGACTGAAGTACGTAGTTCAGGCTTTGATCTCATTGTTTTAAAATTTTCTTATATTTTAAAAATTCTGTTTTCAAAGATAATATTCTGCTTTGCTTTAGGATGACTGTTCTTGGAAACTTTCAATCTTTAATTTTCCGAAACGTTTGTGGAATAACTTCTTTAATCTGTTTTTCCCAACAATTTTTACTTCCCCTGATGTTTAATAAACTTGCCATAATGAATATAATGTTTATTGATGGCATTATTATGAATGAAAGAACGCTTAATATTATGAATAAGTGCATGAGTATAAGTATACTTACGGTCACACTGCTGCCTTAATTTTTACGCAATACCAACACCTCTTTTACAATTTTAATTGAACTTTTGTAACATAATTACCATAGCTTTCGGATCGTAATTATTATTTCTAAGTCCAGAGTTTTTGCAATATTGAGAATGTACAAATAATTTATATCAGTCGTTTCTTCAGTTAACTTCTATTGAAGAAATGTGTGTAAACCAAAAGCCTAAATTAATCCATCGAATGTAACGATAGAAATCATTTCATAGATTCCATAGCAATGTGTCTTGTATCTTCAAATAGAAGAAAAAGTTTAGAAATAGTAATTTTTAAAATATTATCCGTTTTTTTTTTAATATCTAGCAATATTAAAAGAATACTCAGTTAAAAATAATTTTACAATACTTACTGTTTTGCTTTAAATGTTTATATTTTTTACATTTTAGAACAATAATTAATCCTTTTTTAAGCATTCCTTATTCATTCACGACTACATGAATATATTTTTTAAATGCTTCTCATGTAAATGAATCATTTCAGTTTTGAACCCACGACGCATTTTAAATCACCTGAATTATGCAGAACAACAATTAGAAAAATGCTCTTTGCTCATTAAATTTTGTTTTTCTTATCCAAACGCGACTTGAAAATATTTTTTCGTTTCCAAAAGAGTTAATTTTGAAAAAGCTCAAAAAATAGTTTTGCCTACATTTATTTATGCAGACAGCATGTTTTTTTAGACAGAAAAATTACAATAACAAAAAAAAAAACAGTATATTTTTTTATTACTTATTAAACATTACCTACATGGTCAGACACGATTTTATCATCATGATCACATTCAAAATGTGGTTATATGACTGTTAGATTTATTTCTTGAAGCATAAATCAGGCGTTTATTAGTTCCTTCATTGTGCTGTGTTTATGAGGGATAATATGAGAAATTAAAAAATCACCTCTCGAGGATATAGTCCAAGTTTATCTGAAAAAAATTATATTAATTAACTGTTGATAATATAAGCATTTTGTATGTA
>NW_027115445.1:1460885-1470098 GCF_000696795.3 Halyomorpha halys | reverse complement strand
ATCGGACATATATAAATTACATATAATTACATGGTATAATCAAATAGAAAGAAAACAGTTTTTTTCCCTACAGTTTCCTTTTACAATCAATTTCAGTCTATACACCAAATACTAATATTTCAATTCATTCCTTTTCTGTTCCTTTAATTTCACCATTTTTAATTCACCTGATCAACAAATTCACTCTCCCAAATTCAACCTCTCAGATCCTCTCCAGTGACCCGCTAAACAAATTCAGTATTAGACGGCAATGTGAGATTAGACCATTAATAATAGTCACAGCAGTAGATCAGTTTACAAAAATACAAACAAATAAATACATTTTACGAAAACAGGACTAACACATAGATTCAAAGGAAAATATAATAAAAAGCCGGTTACAGGAAACACTTGAATGGATAAATAAGATTTTTTTAAAATAAATAAATAAATAATAGTACTAATAAAATAAAATAATTTAATGAATAAATAAGTTAAAACACACAAATCGACAGGTCCAGATATTAAAATAAATAAATAAAACAATGAATAATCTGCGAGCTAATTCCCATCCAGGGTGATGGTGTATGATCCCCAGGGAGTCCAAAATAATATTTTCTGCTAAGATCACAATATCTCCGATGCTAACACCAAATTAATATATATAATAACTTTTTTCTCGACTGTTGTATGTATACATTTGTTTTGGTGGGTCTTTTTTATCAGTCAATAATTACTTTGTAATAATACATCTTTTTGGCGACGTTCGCAACTTTATTGTTTGGATTGTCATGACAATGAGAAAAACACATTTTTTTTAGAACATACACTCTCTTCAAATAATTATCACAAAAAAATCTCAACTGCATTGTGTTCTACCTTATGAAGATAACGCTAATCTGTTCAAATTTGGGGAAGGAGTTCTTATAAATACCCCAGATGGAGATATATATACCTTTACGTCTCATTTCTATTTCACGTTAATCCTATTAAAGGTTGTGTTCAACCATCACTTCAAAAATTTTAACATGACTATTTAATTTCTTTTTTCACTGATTTTCCCTATTCAAGTCTTATTTTACGTGGGATGAAACTTCAATTCCTCAATTGTCTCCCTTCATACCTGCCCTATTTTTCTAGCACTGAACAGTAAGCCATCATGTTTGCATTCTTTCGTTCCTGGTATCTTTTTTTTTGTACTTTGGATGTTTTGTACTTTAGATATTTGTTGTTACCAAAATGTGTCCAAAGGTTCTTTAAACCAACCTAACCCAAAACTTTTTTTTTTTACTTTGAATACATCTTAATTTTCTACAAATCGTTTTTCATTAAATGTGGTCCAACAAGGATCTTTTATTTAACTTTCTGGCAAAATATTTTCATGAGCCAGAAACAATCTTTTGGTGTACCATAAAAAAAAAAAAAACTTTCATAAAAGTGCCCTTGCGGATTTTAATTTTAAATGAACAAATTAATTAAATAAATCAAATGGTATCCTTGTTTAGTCTTACACAGTCTTTATTTTATCAATAGCCCAACGTTTCGGCCAATTCGGCCATCCTCTATGACAATCTTCAAAAAAATAGGGTGTGTTTAACTTATAATTAATGATCTGGGCAGAATAGCTTGCAAAACCTTTTTTAAATTTTGATGTGAGGTGAGAATTTACCTCACATCAAAATTGAAAAAATGTTTTGCTGGCTATTCTGCCCAGGTCATTAATTATAAGTTAAAAACACTCTATATTTTCAAAACTTATTAATTTTTAACACTTTTTATTTTCAATTACTAAACAAACTATTTATAACCTTCCATTATATTATATCCAACCCTTTTAAATAGCTTATTCATATGATGGTGTAGAGTAATTGAAAATAAAAAGTGTTAAAAATTAATAAGTTTTAAAAAAATAGAGTGTTTTTAACTTATATTAATGACCTGGGCAGAATAGCCTGCAAAACATTTTTTCAATTTTGATGTGAGGTGAGAATTTATATTGGAAGATTTTCCTTGAGGATAGCCGAATTGGCCGAAACGTGGACTATTGATGAAATAAACACTGTTAAGACAACAAGGATACCCTTTGATTTATTTAATAAATAAATATCAGTCTCAAGATATTGATATATTATAATTAAATGAAAAAATTAAATTACTTGGTTGAAAAACTGAAAATGTGATGATCTTTCCAAGACAATATTCTTTGTATTATTTTATGTACTAATTTTATCCAGACGATTCCCACCTCTTTTTTTCGAACTTTCTAATTCGAATGTTATCCATTTCAGAATCTCAAGTCAAAATCTGTACCTACTCATAAAACTTTAAATACTATATAGTGGTAAGTCATAGTAAAACGTTTTTCAGCTACACCATTGATGATGAACATTAAATATAATGACACCATTACGTATAAATGTCTGTCTGAAAAACATTTTCAGAATTTTCCGAGGACATACTAGTATTGTATATTTTATTTTTTGCTCTACTCTTAATTTACATATGTACTCCGTCTTATGAGAACTACTAAATTTGTCCTTTATCTTTGAGAAAAATTTCTAACATAAACATACTTCGATCCAATTCCAAAGATAACATTATGGAATAAATTATGCTTCATAATTAAAAAAGGATGAATAAGAACCCCCAAACCGTAAGGGACGTTTGATCTACTTTCTCAACATGAGCATTCAGTAACCAGACAAAAGCACACGTTACCGGAAATTCTTCAATTGTATGAAGACTGTAGACAATAGACTATTGAAAGAAATGGGAAGTCTTTTTTGGCGAAATTATTTTGCAATTTCACATCTGTTATATAACGGAATGTCAATGACGAAAGGTGAAGATGACTTGTGTTATCTAGCAACAGTCGTTTGTCCCATTAATTCATAACGGTAACAATCATTTATTATTATTTTCTCCTTTAAATCTTTTATGTAAGAAGGTTCTTTGTTGATACAAATCTCTTAATAATTGTAATTCAACTTTAATTTGTTGACGAAAATGCAAGGGGCAGACAGACGAATAAAAAATGTTGTGAAGATAACTTGTTCAGATATTTTCATGGCATAAGTTAAAATGTCAACAGTTAAAATGCTTTCGTCATATTTGGAGTATAAGTCACAATTACTTCATTCCATTTTTTTTTTTTTTTTTTTTTTTTTTTTTTTTTTTTTTTTTTAACATCCAATTTTGAGCTTGGAAACTTGCGGGTCACTTCATGAATTTATTACTTGGCACATTCTCCCTGAAGGAACCGACTCATTTTTGGTTTCGTGCCGATGCCTAGTTTTGGCCAAGTTTGCATTGCTTGATTCAATTCAATTTTTCTACTCACTTTTATTAAATGTTATAGAGGTATAATAAGTCTGTCTCCTGATATGGGATTTCGGGGTCGGTGAGGCAAGAGAAGGTAACCAATGCTCGTTATATGCCTCTCCAATTCCTAGCCAATCCGAATGAAGCAGCTTAAACAAAATAAAACTTATAATAAAATTTTCTAAAAAATAAGCAACTGCTTTTTGAGCTTCCTTGTTAAATTTGTACTGTCTGTATTTTATTTATTTAAATAAAAAATAATTAAGAAAACATTGCATTGACTGAATTAAATTTACTTATTATTTGGGAATTTTTTAAATGCATTCTGATGACAAAATAGCATAATATAAAGATTAAAACTTATATAAAATGCTGAAAAACCACATGTAATAAAATTCCTAACGGAAACTTACCTGTTTTTTTTTTTTAAGTCGGTTACAAATAATATTACTTGATCATGACTGAAGTAACTTTGTCGGAAACCACAAAATCACTTAAGAGAGGAGATAATACCCTTCAGAGAGAGAACAGTCTTTCTATAGTTGGAACTTTCTCAAGAGTTATTTTGTATTTATACAAGTTATAAGCAATATACATCAAAAAAATGAGTTTTCAAGGGACAATGTGACATCTGAATTGAGTTAAATTATAGCTAAGATGTAGTTATAAGGATATTTACAACCAGAAGTGATCCATGTGACTAGTATCGTAACTTTACTTAAAAATTGCAAAAACGCCATGACAGTAAAAATCTTTTAGGTATCTATCTCCCTAAAAGTATTTCTATCCAACAAGTCTCTGGAAAGTTGCCCTTACAAATAGATGCTCTCAGGATACTCTCTGAAGACAAGTGACCCACTCTAGGAGAGTTTCAAGTTTGGACGCGATCTCTAGTCCACACTTCCCCTTTCTCCTGTTTGTGAGCAGATCGTAGAATACGAACCGTTCTTCTGAGAGCGCGGTCCAACGTTCGATTTCCTTCTCAATATTTCTTTTCTCTATAAATTTAGTTTTAAATTGGAAACCGAGAGAAAAAATCATTTTTGGAAGATATTTTTCACTAAAATAATAATTAAATAAAAATGTGGAGCAATTCGTGCATCTCCCATCTTCTGCTTATAAAAATGTATGAATTCATAAAAAAAAAATTCGTGGATGCAATTGGGCGGTCTCGGCTTTGTCCGATTTAAACTCCTGTCCATATTTATCCTCTTATCTCTTTTAGTTATTTATCGAATTCTTTATATTGTTTCATTGTTTCTCATTCATTGTTTCATTATTTCTAACAATGAGAAATGGTTATTTATTTCAAATGAGCAGAATTAAAGGTACTTGAGAAGAATATTGATTAAATATTCGTCATTTAAGCCTTGCCAGACTATCTGCTATTAAATCCCTATCAACTGTATATTTATTTTCCGAGATTAGTAAAAATGTTTTTGATATTTCTCAGACGATTTACTCTCATGTGTTCAGGTACTGTTATACTGTATCCGGGTTGCACGAAATTTATAATATAATATAAGATAAGAAATAATAAAAGGAATAACGAAAGATATAATATAAAAAATAATGTGAGGAAATGATGTTCGTGGATGCGGTCAGCAAATAAATACAAACTAATTACTGCCGACGTTTCCACCTGAATTTCTGGTCTTCTTCAGGCAGAGATTCTGACTCTACTGAGGTTGACCCTTGGCAAAATCTCTGCCTGAGCTCCCTGATGGAAACCTGAAATTCAGGTTGAAACGTCTTTTTTTTATTTAATAATTTTTTTTAATTAAAATTTTTGTTTATTTGCTTTTTTGACCGCACCCCGACCATCTCCTCATGTCAATCTACGGTCAACTATTAAATTTTTTTAAAAAAATAATGAATTGTTTTTCTAAGAGGAAGTTAAATGGGGTTTAGAACAAAACAATTAAAATAAAGACAAATTCAAACGCGATTTAACTTATCTATAAATCAATTTTTATAATTTTTTATTTGATCTTTAACATTGGAATAATTTCATTTCTTTTTTTATGATCCACTAAGAAAATATTATATCAAACAAGTGCTTATTCAAACATTTATTCTTGCCTCGTAAAACGTAATAAACTAATTAAGCCTTGGATAATTAAATTCTTAAGGTACAGGTTCGGAAAACTCATCCCTTCTTAGTTATTTCAGTTGAATTCCTTATAAAATATGTTTATTTCATTGAGATATCAAATGTTTGTCTATCTTTGCTGATAAATAAATTACATCTTGAATTCTATTAATTTTTATTTAAAAATTTTAAATTATAACTTTAATTTAGTAAAATATTTTAAAATTGTATTCCATTGGTTTAGCCATACTTTAAAAAAAATAAATTTGGTGGGATGAATGTATCACCCAGCTTTCATTAACGATTACTTATTTTGATTTTTATGTTATAACGTCTAGTGACATGCGTTCAGTTGATTCCTTCAGGGTTGACCAAATGGGAATTGTAGTGGAGAATAAATATGTAGAATATGATTTTTTTTTATGAGATCTCAATATAATATTTTTATTTTTTATTTATTTGATTTGTGACAGAGATATTTTATTCATTTTGGAAGAAGATAGTTGACCTTATGAAGTAGATTGGAGGAAGATAATCTGGGTGACGGTAAATAAAGGTATCAAAAAAATAAAAGAAAACTATTATGGACGTATCACTTACAGATATATAATTTTTATTTAAAAAAAATTGGTTTGTAACATCTATTTGCCTATATGATAGCGGAAAATTAAAATTTTGAAATAAATTTAACAGTTTTTTAATGTAGAATTTTAATTTATCCTTTACAAAAAAAAATAATAAAGATGAAACCCCACGTTTAACAAGTAAATATAATAGCTTTTCATTTAAAAAAAATCCTAATTATGTTATTCAAAGAAATTATGAGTTTAATATTTGAAAATTATTTTGTGTGTATTTTATTCCATTTATTACCACGTTGATGGTTACTGAACCGTGGATAAGAGAAAGTTTCGGGACTAGAAACGTGCGCCTACGCATGTGAAGTTATAAAGATTTTATGATAATTAATGGGTAAAAGCAGTTTAATTGTTCTTTGAATCGGTCATTTGAGAGAAGATAAGGATATAAATTGGCTTTGAGTCGCTATCCAGGAAAAAAAACTGTCTCAAACTGCTATTTGAATATTTTCAAATTCAGTTAATTACAATTTATCCCATGAAAAAAATCGAATACAAATTTGGTCTACTTAAAAAGTAATTTGGAATTTTTAAAATTTAAAAGAAATCTTTTTATACTCTTAAAAAAGAAATTTGAAATTTATTTAACAATATATTTCTTATTAAAAAATATGAATAATTCCTAAAGTGCTTATCATCCTGATCACTTTTCAACTTACGATTATAACAACATTGACCATAGAATTAATATTTGTGCCATAAAAAATTTTGCAAAATCTATGTGCACGCATTTCGATTCTAAATCCTGTGAATATGCACAGGATTTCCATTTGGTATACCAAGGAATGACTCAACGAACCAATTTGATAAATTTTCTGTTGTGAATGAAAAAGATAAGAATCGATACAGAAGGGCCCTTTGGATTTATCTTGGAAAGACCTTGCCAGTGATGATGGAGAAAATTTAGACACCTAATGGCTTCAGGACAATGAAAGTGAATTTAAAGGGTACAATCCTAAATCCCTGAAGTGTAATTTTCTCGAGAATAGACCAGCGACTTCATTCGAAATTTAAATTAATTATTAAAAATAATAATTTTAAAATTAATGTATTTAGCCTAATGCAAAAATTTCATTTTCATCATTTTAGTAAACTGAGAATGAGTATGAATCGGCTTTATATTTCAAAAACTAGAATCAATTCGAAAAATCTTGTATTATAAAAGTATGGAAGACCAAAGTGCCATTACGTAATTTTATCATAAAATCCCGTTTTCTATAAGTGGACCAAATTTGTATTATATTTTCTTATCATTAAATAAATTCTTTTTTACTGAATTTGAAAATATTCAAACAGTATTGAAATAGTTTTCTTCCGGGATTTTTACTCAAAACCTATCTTTGGTCCTTTTCTGTAATTAATGATTCGATTAACATTTAATCTGAGATTAACAATTGATTATAATAAAATCATTTTAAAAACTGTAGGCATTCGGGAAAGCTAATATTTTGAATACCGAAATTTGGAACAGGTTCGGCCCTGAAACGTTCATCGCTAAAATACTGTTATGATATTAAAATACATTGTACTAAACTATCAATACTATATTGTGACTCTTAATCTTGCGAGGCGTATGAAACATAAAGGAATTTGGATCACACATTTAATTTCACTGGATGTACCTTGTAAAAAATTGTATATTTGTGGTTTGAGACAACAACGAATATCGGTTTTAAGTTGTTTCTAGTTTTCTATTAAAGATTAAACTTTTATAAGGTTAATTTGCTTTTATTAATACCACCAAAAAATCCATTCCCGTTTCTGAAAGCCGATTTGTTTTATTTATATCAGATATTCTTGTTTTGTTAATCAAATATTTAACTTGGAAATATATTTGGTTGATTTAATTGAAAAGTAACAATATTGTAATTTTTTTTTCGTAAGATTACATACACTCTTACCACCAAAATGAGTTAAATAAAAATAGTTTTTTATATATATTCATTCTATGTCAATGTAGTTTTTAAAGGCTTTCAATGATTATTTTTAATAAGGAGGGTGGAGGGAGATTTTTTAGAAAAAATATTAAATATAATAAATGATAGTAGAGCAGATGTAGAAAGGGGAACCGAGGACATTCTAAATACAAGAAAAAACAAACCGTGACTGGTGGAGTCAAGAAAGCTCTCTGGAAGGAGTGTCGGCTTCCCTTAACCTTGGCCATTGGCTCTGGAGAAAGTGAACTTCTATCCCGCTTAGAAAAGTCGGGGAAATTTTGTTTACCTTTTCACTGCTCTGACTGCCTGTCGCTAGATTCACGTGATTCATTTCAAAACCGGAGAAATTCTCTCAGCTTGTTACAATCAGGATTATGGAAAACTAGAATCATCAGAGACAATCCAATACTTTTCCTGGTCCAATCATCCCTCCTAACTTCTCAATAATTCTTCATAGCTGATAGTTAAAGCTGTAACTATGGATTTCGTTTGGTAGGCAACTGGTGATGGATCAATCCGCAAAACCAGAGCCGGCGCGTGGTTAAAGTTAGTGAGCGTACTGCACTAGAAAATTTACTCAGTAACTTGAAATATTCAAGAATAAAATCAAGCATTAAGCACTCAACAATTTGAACTTCTACAGTTCAAGCTTGATACTTAAGTATCTGTACTAGATGATAATTATGGATACGCCGATAGTACAAGGTGAAAAGTACCGGAATTCACGATTTTTCAGTGATGAGTCACAAAAAAAAAATTATAATACAGTCATATACACAAAAGAAGTGAGTATCGTATCGAATGGAAATTAACAATACTGGATATCGATATCGCTGAGTATCAGAAGTATTGAAACGTTCCAACCATCCATCACCTTTTGATTTGAAGAAGCTCTGCACACCTTGCAATGACATTATGACACACTCACGTGAATTTTTTTTTGCGTATTTTCCTCAAGAATTGTAAACTTTTCATTGTGTCTTAGGAGATCAGAGAAAGATGAACGTTCATTTTATTGCCGGTTAATAACCCCTGCAGCTGAATTTGATCATTTTCGTAGGGTCCTATTGAATAGAATGAGCTGAACATTGATTTTTGACCGTATGTAAATGATTGTAGGAAAACGCTCAAGAAAGGTACAACAATAGCAGAAATATATAGGTAATAATAAATAAGTAGTTTGTACTTTTGTACCTTTCTTGACCGCCACCCGGACCATCTTCCTATGAGCTATAATGTTATAATA
>NW_027115445.1:1438352-1460695 GCF_000696795.3 Halyomorpha halys | reverse complement strand
ATAAATTATATAATATATAACTATCATACTGCATAATATCATAAAAGGAGAATGAATTTCAGTTAAGTCTTGTCCTGTCCGCTGGACCTTTTTAAGGTCCTATCGCATACCTCTGGGTTATTAAGCATTAATATTAAACGATTTTTCTTCAGTTTTAAAAATAAAATTAAGAGAAAACGGTGCCGCTAACGCCGTTAATTTCGTAATATGCCGTCATTGAATCACCCAATTGTCATCCTAGATTGATTTTGAATTAATTGATTCAACAATTGAGGGAACTCGGTTGTAAGAGATTTATCCTGAAGTATATATAATCGAAAACGTTTAGTACAGATAAAGGAGTCCTTATGAATGAGAGAAAGAAATAACTAAAGTTATCCTAACTGTTCACTCCTTTCTAAAATCGAATTTAATCTAGAATTTTCTATTTCATAACCTATAAATTGTTTTTATAAATCACTTTTTTCGACTTAAGAGATCCTATAACTGGATAAAGTGTAAATTGAGCGAAATCTTGGACTGATAGGCTTTGTATAGTAAATATAGGAAATCCCCCTTTCCTTCAGTTTTTATATTCTATAAATCTTGGCATACAATTTATAAGATATAAAGTCTTTTCATGAATTCTTTTAAAATGTAAAATTTCCTTGAGTAATCTCAGTAAACGAAACTTCTACCAACACAAGAGGCACTTGGCGCTGCATTTTGCCTGCTCAACAACTGCCAACTCTTTTGCACTATCGTTTGCATTCTAACAAAAATATTCCGTTCCCAAAGATCTTGCCCCACTTTATTCCTCCATCGGCCCTTCGGACTACCACGTGGACGCACACCATCCGGTTCGTTCTTGTACGACCTACTTGCCATTCTATCCTCATAACAAGGTCTAGCCAATTTAACGACACTATTTTAATGTGTGGGAGAGATGATCATTGTTTTGTAGATCCGAAATAGTTCGCTGTTTTTCCTACCCCTCCATGACCATTCTGGTGCACGGGTCCTAGGAATTTCCTCAAAATCAGTACTCCAGACCTGTCTAGCATGTTCATATTATTATTGCTGAGGGACCATGGTCCTCCACCGTTTGTAACTACTGGTTTATTAGGGGTTTTGTTCAGCATAAACCAGGTCGTACCTTCAAATAGCCTTGGTCGTCAAGGCTAATTTTAATTAAAGACAGATTAAGAAATAGATTCTTTTCTTTTTTGAAATTCTTCTTGGCGATATCAGAAATTTCACTTCCTCTTCCACGTTCAGCAAATCATTAATAATAGATCCAAGATACTGAAAGCATCTGAGCGCTTACAAATCATAAGGTCCAATTCTATAATGGGTCTACCTCTGGGTCTACTGTACTTTGCCTATTACCATAATCTTCGTCTTGATTTCGTTAATCCGCGGTTCTATGAAATAAATCAATTGCTATAAAATAATATAAATCAATTGCTTCAAAGGCCATCCTTATGCTCTTCTGGGATCTCCCCATGATTAATACATGATCTGCATGGGTTAAAACCTGAATCATCTTTGTAAAGATCTACCCTATTAACGATGTTAAGAAAAGAAGAGCTATTGAGAACCCACCTGTTATATGCCGCATTCCACATTAAATGGCTTCGGTGCTCCAAAACACTTAACTTGTCAGACTGTGCACGAGTATTTTAAAAATCAAGTTAGTTTATTCGGTACCCTTCGGACTTCCGATATTCTTCCATCTTTTCAGCGATCTGTTTTAGGGGAAAGATTGAGATGAAGATCGATAAATGAATCTTATAGCTAGAAAAATGTTCATATGACAGTTACCTTACCAAATTGCCAAGAATTAGTTTCGCTATTCAAGCACCTTTTATTGCTGACCTTCTTCAACGAAGTCCTTTAAACAATAAAATTATTTAATTTATCTGTGAAAACAATTTATTATACACATATACACACATTCTGCAGTATAGAACTACAAAAAATCTGAACCCTGAACATCTCAGTCAGACTAAATAATTGAAACCCTAGTAGATACTGCCAGTTGAAGTAGTCAGTGCATACATGAATTTATTTGGGAATAAATCATTGATATTTAACTTGAAATCCATTTTCATCGATTCAGTTACTATGCGACCTGGTCCCATTTAAGAGACTTTCTGTTGTGCTGTTTAATTGTTTCCTGATTTTATTAAAACATTACAAATTTCCAGTGATCATTGAAAATGCTACTTTTCTGTAGATTATCTCTAAAAGTAATTTATGTGCATTGATAGCTTAAAATCAAATTGTCTTCTTATTTTTATTTATTTTTTTCTTTTCATATACTTCTCAGAGTGGAGTGACCTCTGAAAGGTTCCTATCTGAAGTTCTCATTTTCCTTGATACCTTGTTAAATAACTGCTGCTCTACTACCAATAATCTTGGTGGTTATTTATCTTTGACTCAATTTTAATTTAGACTTCGAGTAGTCGCGCTGAGCTTACCTATACTTCACCTACTTAGGGTATATCATTCTTTTGTGGTCTCTATAAATCATAATTCTTATCAAATCGCTGTTCAGCGAGTGGCTTTATGCATTTCCATTATTTATTTTATCTTAAGAATTAACTAGACTCTGGAACGCGTACGCTCACACTATCTATCTCAACACCTCACCTTCCGATTAACCTTCATCCAAGTTTCTATCACGGACAAGAGATATGAAGATTGTATTCTTGGAGGAATTTGTAAATAAAGTTATATTTTGTATGTTTTTATTTGATTTTTCTTATATTTTATATTGTTATTGACGGCGAACTAAACATTTTATGAATCAGTTAACCGCGATCCTCTGATCTATTTTCAGTTTATTTTTTCGATATTTCATGTATATTTTAATTTGTATCTAATTTCCTCTCCTTGTGAATCTTTAATCTGTACAAATTAATAAGTTTTATCCCATTGATATCTTAATTATTCTAATTTAGGTGAAACAATGCCACATTACTACCAGAGGTTTATTATATTTGTATGCTTATAATTCCATGCACACACCGTCTTTTGGACTTGATATGTATTGATTTTAACCCCAATTTCAATTTTGTTTTTCTTATGAGGTAGACGTGAGTTTCTCTTTTTTTCCTTTCATTTCTCAGAAGATCCTTTCTAGTTTTCTGACGTTTCTATTTAGTTATATCTTTAGTGAGATTTATACAACCTACATGTCTATAATTCCTCATTGACGAGACGAATAATTCGGGTTTAACAATGTATAGTAGGAAGGATGATGTTAAATGTGACGTTTGCCCCAAACGGGGTTTCGTCGAGTGAAATTCGTATGGACCAATCTTAGATGGCCTCAAGCATTTGGGTTCGCTGCCAGTGTGATGGCTATAATTGCCGTACAGAAATAACTGGATCCTTATTATCTCCTGGCTGGAAATGGCCGGGACGAAAGATGGATCGATTTCCAGGCGAGTGGAGAAAGTGAAGGAGAGGCGAGCGGGCAGGTGCCGGAGCCGGTATAACGACCTTCACCCTCATCCCAGTTCATCGGCTTACTAACACAGATTTGCTCTTGAGCTACCCTCCGCCTCTCGTCTCGCCAAATCGTTCTTCAAATTTCTATGTATCTTATAGTTTTTCGTTTTTTTCAATCACTAGCAGTGAAAGTATAAATTTACTTCGCTTAGATGTCGGGAAGGGAAGACGTTCAATGGAACAGTTACGACGCTGTTTTTAAATGTGTGACAGAGAAAAGAAGAAAGCGCGTGATGTAACGTATAGTTGTTCACGTTCGATGTAACTTAAAGTTATAATAAAGAAAGACGGATCTTTGAAATTGAGAGTTACTTTTCCTTAAAAGAAAAAAAACTCGACCGTCACTTTGATTCAGCGAGTTCCAACTTTTTTCGGTTTTGTTACTTTTTCCTTGCCTCTCTGACAAAAAATATATATTGAAGGCGGAAGGGAGAAAGGTTCAACTTACAGAAAATATGAATTCTCGATAACACCTTCTGAGCAGCTATCATAATTTTAATTACCAATCGCTTGGATTTTCTTTGAAGAGGCAATTATTATGGTACATTTAAACGAACATTATCTTTTTATTATTTATTGAAACTGTAATTTATTAAAATGTTCCCTCGGCTGGATCTAGCCTATATTGCTAATTATACCTTCTTTTAGAAACCGTTTAATTAAGAAAAAGTACTGACCCTATGATCCTTCATAGATTTTAGTGTCAAATTAACTTTTAAAAAGTGTATAGTTTTCGATTTATTTATATTTTTTTGATCTTAGAAAAATATTTTTAAACCAATTAGAATCTGAATATTTTGAAATTCAGCCTTGTTCCATACCTACAGCATAAGGGGATCCACCATAAATCTTCATAGACATTATCGTTTTCGATACACAGTGATCAATAAGTCATTGACTGAGTTGTTACAGACACGTGCGACCCTCTTTTATTATAAAGGATAAGACTTATAATCATTATATTTAATGAAATATACAGTAAAAAGATTAAATAAATAGCATCCTTTAAATAAGGCTATCGCAGATCTAGGATTTGATGCTTGGATTACTGAGAACGAATTTCGAGATTAGTTCCCTCTGAATGCAAAGGAGTACATCAGTAAAATTACACGGTATGAATGGTCCATAGATAAGAATTTTATTAATTAATTGATACCATCTCTGAATCACGTGTTAGTGACTCGTAGATTCAAAGGGTCCTTGCTCTTTTCAACATTTTGTGGTTAATCTAATTCCGTTCTCTACTATTTTCTAATGAATAAAATCAACTCCGTTTGAGAAATGAAATGTAGACATTCAAACATATCTTTTATTTATTTTAATTTTTTTTTAAATATTTATTTATTGCTATTTACAACTGTACATTATAATACATTTAGTAAATCTGATCTAATTTAAATTGGAGTGTTACAGGCGTGTAGAGAAACTACCCATTGATAGCACTCTAATGACATTTTACATTAGCTGGTCTCCTGGCCATCTTCTTTTCAGGCGCCTCGGAGGATCATCAGGAATAGAAGAGCATGCAAGATTAGAAACTAGGGGGTTTGAGTGGTTAGAGAGTTTATGATGGAAGGAGGGATATCTGGTTCGGGCTAGATCGGTTACATAGGGAACATTAAGGTCTTTATGTATGATTTTATTTGTGACAAGGAGCATTGAGGATTTTACGAAGGATATTTTAATTTTAAATACAATTATTATTATGGCACTACGGTCCTGCAAGAATCCGAGCCTCTTCCACCACAGCCCACCAGTCTACGCGATCTCTTGCTTTCTCCTTCCATCTTTCAACCTTCAAGAGCTTCAAATTCTCCTCCATATCGTCCAGCCATTTGATCTGGGGATGTCCTCTTTTCCGTTTTCCATCTGGTTTGCCATAAACCATCTTTCTGGGCATCCTTTCATCGGGCATCCTCTCAACGTGTCCTAACCACCTTAATCTTGCTTTTTTAATTAACGCCATTTAATATTAACTATTTAAAATGTCGCCCAGTCGCCTAAATGCAACAGTTGGCAGATCTAGTTGGACGAAAACCACTTTCCTGTCTGCATCTATTGATTACACCCTTTATTGATAACTTAGCCTCTGAGGATGCTAATAATACTAAGAAGTGCCAGAAATCGTTTTACTACATTAAAACATAAATGAAATGCACGTAAATCAGAGAACGAGTTGTTTTGTCTTAGTGAATTATCATCAAAATTAACCTAATTCGGCATCAGTAGTAAAGGTAAAACTTTCTTGTAAGCATGTGCTTTTGAAAATAGAATACTTCAAAATTTAGGGGGTACTTTTTTTTTTTTTTTTGTTAATTGACATTTACAACTGTATTTACATAAAAATAGTATATTTGATGTAAGATCGTAATGGTGTGGACACAGGCATGTAGAGAAACTACTTATTGGTAGCACTGTATTAATATTCTACATCAGAAGGTCTCAATTCCTTGTCTTTTCAGGCGCCTCGGAGCATTAACAGGAATGGAAGAGGAAGCTAGGTTAGATACTTGTGCATTAGGGAGTTTACAATAAAGGATTGAATTCTGGTTCGGAAAATTCAGAGCTTAAAATTTAACAATCAAAACATAGTGATTTATTTTATTTTCTAACATAATATTAGAATTGGGAGCATGCAGCTCATCGGTAAAGCAAAGGTCGAGCGTGTTTCTGACTAAATCACCTCCTTCCTCAACCGTTGGTCTAGTAACAGTACTTACAAAATACTGTCCTAATCCTTCATGGGTTAAAGCAATACAGATTTAATATTTTTTAATTGTAGAATTTTCAATGTTAAAAAAAAAGTATGTCTCTATCCTTATGCAGAGAGATTTTTTCATGGTTGATTAGGGTTTTTTTCTGTAGTTTCAGAATATCATAGGAATTTGTTGTGTTAAGGAAGGTTTATTTTTTTTAAATTCCTGTCTCAGGTTGGAAGTAGAGAAATTTTGATATATGATGATCGGAGTTGTTAAATCGGAAATAATTGTATTTATTTACGTTGTGATGGATACATTTTTAATCCGTTAGCCATCCGAGGGGTATCCGATGCCACTTGCCACATACTCAATAAGAAGTTTCTGCTTGAAAATAAACGATCGTTGGTAATTGTGTCAATCGTTACTTTTGGCGTTTGGCAAAAAAATACATGAATTTCATTTTTCAGCTGCATTATTCTCGTTATGAGGACTTAGTAGACCAGAAAAAACTTTTACAGAAAGTAATAAAAAACAGTAGTGCGTTCGTTAATATCGAAATCCGAAGAGATTATCAAAGTTGAAAACATAACTCTTAAAAACATAGGTCAAAGCGATGCCGCAAATATAGTCAGTATATTCTCAAGTTTTCTTTCAACATTAGGAAATCAAGAAATGCCAAAACAGACGTAAAAAGGTCTCGGGCCGGGGCCCAGATGACGACTGCCATGATTAATTGATCCAAAAAATCGAATTGTATGTAATAGATATATTTGAACAAAGTTGCTTCCGTGTATACCAATCTATTATAGTCAAATCAAGGTTCGAAGCTAATTGAAAATGTCGAATTTTGTTTCTAGATGATTCCATATCAATTTCATCAAATTCTATGATCTACAATGCAGCATAAAACAAACTTATTTCTCTTGGTAGATCTACATTTCGAAAATTTCTGGTCCGATTTTAACTCAACTGTATCAAATACCCAATCCTTGCGCAAATTGATTTTCCTTGAAACCTCCATACTTTGAAAATGGCGTACATAATAATGATCCAATGTAATTAAGAAGCTGGTAATTTCTGTAAGCATAATCTGGTATAGATTTTATCAAATATAATCCGCTACTTTAGCTTCCTCATATGAAAAAAAAAATTTCAATTTTTAAGTCTGTATTTACGAAATAATCCTGTACCTCAAAAACTACTAGTTTTAGATTTTTTTTACCAAATCAGCAACCTCAAAACATGGAAATAATTTCATCCAGCTAGATCTGTCATATACCATGGCAAGGCACGATACTACTTACTCCAAGAACCCAGGTTGGAATCCAGCTGGGCAGAAAATAGTTTTCTGTTACACTGTAACCGCGAGTCAACCCTGTGGGTTCTGGAGCCCTCCTGGGGTCGACCCAGCCTCATAAATTGGGTACCCTGCAGTGGGTAAAAAACTGGCGGTCGAGCATGATTTTGGCCTAATCACCTCTTTGCACAACCACTGGTCTAGTAAAAGTACTTCCTTACAAAGCTTGTAGTGGTACAAAGTTTAATTTTCATTTTAACCGTTAAATGAACCCTTCGAACTCGATATTTACTTCCTCCGGTTATTCCAACTACTCGGCAAATTTTTCTTCTTTTAATATGAAAAAGAAATAAAAGACATTGGAAGAATTGCAGGTTTCACTTTCTATGGGCCTGTTTTCTATAATTGAGAAGCAGATATTAATCTTCCTACTGCAATGGGGATGCCAAAAATCTTATGTATTTATTCATTTCAAAATCAACAAATAATCTGGTTCTGGTTTTAAATAAAAGAACATTGAATTAGGCATAAAACGCGGTTAGTCTTGTATTGCAGCCATAAACAGTTTCTAAATAGGATGAACCGCTAGGGTGGAACGATTTGCTACGTAACTAGGCTCTAATGCGATATTTTTTTCAGGAGTGGGTCCGTCGTTCAGCTGTCTCGGGCTCCATTACACAAACCGTATCTAACCCTGGCGGGAAGTCAGGGAGTGGAACTTTTGGCTTCTTCCTTTTCCAAATCTTGTCCTTCCGAAAACTATTTATTTTTTTTTGTCTGATAGCAACGCTGGTTATGGTACTGGTTCATTTTAAAAATTCTTTAGTGTTTCATTATCATCCAACTTAATAAATGTATTCCTAACACATTATTCTCTTCATTAAAATTCAATTCTTTATTTATTACGGATATGAGCTGTTAATAGCTGATCTTAGGAGGTAAACGAAAACCTAAGGTCTTTTATTTTTTTAAAATACACAATTTAGTTTATTGTATATGATATTTACATCATGTGAAAAGTTGAACATTTTTCTATGTAAGTGCCTCTTTGAACAATGCATACTGATTACCCTCTGATAGATTTTATTTGCCAGTTCCCCGCCATGTCAACCAAGCCCGTTGGTTCCAGCCTTCCAGCCTTATACTTCCAAGCCCGTACTGTAGGGAACGTGTGTTCCACGTTTCCACGATCACTTTCCTTTCAATCACAAACCATAATTATCATGATTTTACAGACAGACTGTGTTAAATTTTCGCTAACTTCAGTCTGTATTCTTTCTGGACTTCATATGGCTCCAATTATGCGCTGTGTCAGAAAATTGGCCGAATGCAAATTCAGCTCCGACAAGGGAGTGAAAAATGGAATATTAAGTTCTAAAGGTCATGGTGAGGAACTAGCATGACATAAGCATAACAATGCTGTCACACAAATGCATGGATAGAAGAAATGATCATTTAGAAAAAAGAGAAATATTTAACCTCTTATTTTTTTTTTTTTTTTTATTATTATACAATTTTTCAGCTTTACAAATTTCTGTGTATACTTTGTTATTATTTCCCATCTTTATATTCGTAGCTTGAAATATTGACTGACGAGATTTTTGATTTGTTTCCCACAGATTTTTAATTTCTTAATTAATTGGCTAGTAGTAGTGTGTTTTAGGTAAATCTGACGACCCAGTAAATTTTATAATGTGTGTGTGTACAAATTAAATTAACCCCTAAGTTTGATCAAGTTTTGTTATGAATTTAATGAAATACAGAAAATAATAATAATTTCATCATAGTTATGAATTTCAGTATTCTTACTAGATGCCTCTCCTGTTTCAGTGATTCCTCAGAGCTGTTGGTACCGTGGAACGCAGTTCGAGTGTGGGCTATCTCTTTCTTGCGTTCTTGAAGGAGGAAAGCCTTTGGATCTCTGTTCTGGAGGAATGATTTGGAGCTGTTGCGTATCCAGGGACAAGATACACACTGCCTCAGACCCATCCTTAGGAGCCGTGGAGAATGCCAGTGAGTGACTTCATATTTGCATACATGAATTACATTTGATTTGATACAATTGTAATCTTCCCGGGATTAGTAATTTATTTTATAAATTCTACAAATAATTAATTAGCAGTTTACGTTACATATGAATATATCGCTTGTTTTCTTTGATAGTGGAACGACTAAAAATAAAATAGTTATTTTATTTGAATGTATCGTAGAATAGGTTCCTTACTCTGCCTTAGACTTTCTGTAGACTGTATCGAATTTATCCTACTTGTAATAAAGTACTATTTTATAAATACGTCCAATAGTAACTAACAAAATATTTTATTTTATACGTTTTTGTAAACTTTAATGAAAAGCGGCGATAAATGGCCATTCAGCAGATAGGAAATATTATAGTAATATACACACCATATAAATGGATATAAATTTACATGGATTAAGGTTAAATGCTCAATCCCCATAAAAATGGTCAGACAATTTATATAGTATCAAATTCAAGAAGAAAAGTGGTAAATTAAATTTTTAATTGCATTCAACTTTAAAATATTTTCAAGAGAAAAGAAATTAACAGTAAATAATACTGTTCTAGAGTACAGAATTACATCCGGCAGGGAGGACCCAAATTCCACTGACAAGTATCTGCTAGGGTCTTGTTTATCCCTTTTGAGCGATCTAATTAATGCAGTAACTTTAATGGTATAAGAGAGAATTTTAAATTTACCTCTTCTGAGAAATCATTGGTATTGCTAACTGGTAATAATTAATTAATATTTAATAATAATTAATTGATTTATTATTCATAATAAACACTTTAAAATATATGATCATACAAGCATCGATTAAACAAGATTTAACAACAATTTATCATAAATGTTAGAACCAGTTAGCTTAAATATGAATCGCTCCCGCCTTATTTAATCGACCAAAATAAACAATTACGACTTTATTTAAAGTAACCAATAAAGTTTCGTGCTTAGTTTCAAACCAGATATAATAAATTTTTGTGCGGAATATTTTAATAAAAGAATATATTTGAACTTCACCTGCCCAAAGCTGAAACTTGGGCGCCTAAAATTTTCCAAACTAGGTTGATCCGAATTAACTATGAGCAAGCGGTGATACAGTTACATTTTCTTGCTCTATTTGGCATCCGGTTTCAATTTGCTCTAACGACTGAACTTAAACGAGAAGGCCTACCTTGTAGCAATTGAGCGAGAAGATTCTAACTTGCGACATTTAGAACCTCAGGTTTACTCACGATTTATTTATTTTTTATTATATATAAATAAAATCTATTAAAATTAATCTACAAATTTTTTGGCAAGCATTCAGTGTTTTATTTATGTCGGTATTTAAAATTATTACGATAAACCTACAACTTGCAAAATTTTTTATTTTGCTTACTTATCACTATTTAAAATTATATAGAAAGTTGTTCTTATTATAATAACAAGAAAATAATGGAAGTTAAAATGAGAAACTAAATTAGATTGATGTTATAATTAATTATAAAACATTTATTTTTTATATTTTAGAAAAAATTATAATAATGAAATCTCTCAAGTACTTAGATCAGTTCAACTTCCGGGCTATTTCCATTGTGTTCTACCTGTATTTCAAGTTGAATGATTGGTCGTTAAAGAATAAAACCTACAAGACGAGTTGTTTTAGAAATATAGGCGTTTGAAGGAAAATATATTTGCTACACGAGTGGATGGAATTTGATAGAATTAATATGCGACCACCCGTAAAATCCCCTTATTTCATTAAAATTAAACGATCCCCATGAATTTGACTAAAGACAAGCTTGAAACCAAATTTGTTCTTGATGTGCGAAAAATTGCATTTACATAAATCATCGTTTCTGAGCACATTTTTTTCAATTCTTATATGAATAAAATGCTTTCATATCTTCGTTAAAGAATAAGCTATATCTTGGGAACGATTTTAACAATTAGGATTGTAATTAAAATTTTATAATAAAAAAATCATTATTTGTCGGCTTAATGCTTTATTACACAGGTGGGGCACAAAAGAATCTCTGGTAGGTTATCACCTCACTTAGACGAAATTTCTATTTCTGGATTTATAAGGATATAATTTTCTTTCACTAATATTGTTGGCAACCAAACCGTGGTCAAATCATCCACGAAACCGCTCTTGAACTCAGCAACCGATTAATTATCGCTTTACATGGAGCCGGAACAAGAACTGACCCCAGATAATACCTGCTCTGTACGGAAGCTTCTATCTCTTTGGATCTATCTCAAATCTTTATCATCTACTCTCCTGTTCTGGAACTTACTCTTTATAAGGTCCAACAAGCTGAAAGAGGCACCGTATCTCTGTGGCTGCTGGATCACGAATGCTCACTAGATACTTTTGAAGGCGGAGAATATGTAAAAGAGGAGAATACAATTATTGCTTACCATTTCTAATTTTGTTTTCAACTAATTACTTAAAAATCACTTTCGTCGAAGACAGGATTTAATCGGTAATTAATTTCACATACTAATATAATATTAGGACCAAACGGTCATGTGTTTGTTTGTTTATTGGCGCGACAGACCGTGGAAATTTCCAAAATACTCTTTCAACAATTTATGAAATCAGCCTTAAACAAGTTGCCAAAATCTAATGGTTTTGTAGACAGCGTATTAATTAATATACCGCTTGTTATGTCTCAATTATACTTTTTTTTTTATTTTCAAATCCTCTTTATTGATATATAATTACAATTACAAATATATGATAATACAGAGTATATATATACAAATTACATATTGGCTTTGTTTATTATATTATTATAATTATACTTCTATTATATTATTACAATTATACTTCTATATGTTCTCTTACAAATAAGTTAAGAATATTCTAAGATTTTCGGGAATGAGTTTGTTGTACTTGGGTAGAAGTACAATTACCTCTACGAAGAAAAAGAAAATTGAAAGCAGTAATTATTTTCTATTATACTCTAAATTATAATGTCCAAGATGACCTATTTTCCAAAATGAGCTCTATAAAAATCAAATAAATGGGTTTTCGCATAAAAACGAAAGACCTGTGTTTCTTATCTGATTGCAGAAAAGCATTTTATGGGTCACTCGATTAATTCTTAGGTATGCATTTAAATTAATGAATTGGAGTCAACTATATTTATTTATTTGGAAAAAAAAGATACTTTGTTTTATACATTATTATTGTTGTATTATTTGTTAATTGGTTGATGTGCTATTAAAATTTCCAACCAAAAAAATAATATTTTTTTTTACTATTATTTACATGACCTTTAAGTCCATCGAAAAGTGAGTGTGATAATGGTTCTTGGTACGCATTTGAAAATTGTATTTTATATGGAGCGAGTTTCGTGAGTAACGAATAATGTTATCGACATCGAACCTCTGGGTTTGTTGTCATTATATGAGTATAGCTGTTAGCATCCCAGCTGATTAATGTTAGCTAAGAAAGGTCTTTTTTTTAAGCAATATTAACCTGTTATTAAAAAAATATAGAGATTTAAATTAATTCATCACTATACTAGCAAATAACAAACTTTTTTTTTTTTATATTGATAGATATTACAATCGGCCACACAGTTGTGGGCAATAGGTAATAGTGATGAATGATCTCATACATACTAAAATAAAAAAAAAAAAATAAAAAAAAAAAATAAATAAAAAAATATAAAAAATAAAAAAAAAAAACTCTCTTAAAATATATACAAACAAAAGAATAGACAAGATGAACATAATCAAACTATCTGTATGAAAAATAAATAAATAAAATAACATAATGATAAAATAATATATACTATATTTACACAATCGACCTGAGGATCCCTGAGCCCACTCTATCCCCCACGTGTGAGGGGTAGAGCAGAGCTCAAGAGATCCCAGCGCATCCCTCTTCCCGCATCACTGGCAATGAGCCAGTGGAGGCTGAGCGAGTGCGCTAAAGCCGCAAACACTCAACAATAACAAACTATAAAAAAATTATTTCGCAATCAAGCCTAAATAAAAATTTAATCATTAGCGGATGATAATATCTGTTAGTTCCAAAGATCATCTTGGAATCACCATTGTTTTTCGGATTTTATGTCTGGAAACCTAAAACTTCAAATTTTGAAGAGTGAAACTTAAAATTTGAAACATTGTTTTCATAGTCGATTACAAAAAATAATACTTTTTTGAAAACTACATATCCTGGACCATATTCTATTTTTGCAAATTTGTATTGGGTACCTAATTACAAATATACTAAGGTGAATTATTGATAATGAAATCGACGGAACGATCCGTTTTAGAACTGTTTGCCTGTATAGGATAATATTACGTTTGCTTATGCTTATGCAAGAATATAATGTGGATATTTGGTTGTTGATAATTTGCTATCAATATTTTTTTCGTGTTTGTATAATTCATACTTTTTCAAAAACTTACTTCCTCCATTCTATGTTATTTAGGTGTCAATGATATTAATATTATAATCAAATAGTATAAGACGAGGAAAAAAACAAACCCTGGTAAGTTACATCTTTGATTATAATCATACACCACAAAAATATGAGAAGTTTTAACTGTATAAAAGAATTTATTGATAATAGTTCAATAGTAATGAAGATAAAACTACTAATAAAATTGAATAGACCTATAGGATATACTAAAATTAATTAATAAACGAAATATTCCCTGAATGTTTTTTTTATAATATTAACGCCAATGGTTCCCTTTAGTAATACTTTTAATACCTTCATAACGTTCTATATTATCAATACGCTTTCTAAATATATTAATTTATATTAAATAAGAAATAAATTAGAAAAAAGAACTAACCCAACAATTACCTATCACCGTACTAACTGAGGCACTCGGTCGTAAAACAAAGTATCTGACATTTACTGTCATTATGTTTATCAACTGTGAATTAAAGTTTGTGACTCTTTTGGGCGCGTTTATAAGAATTTAGAAAGGATTTTCAGTTAATGTATATTTTCATAAGAATAATGTAAGTATTTAATCATGGCTAGTAACTCCTGGTTGTTATTAGTAATCATGAAAGTTTTCATTTTTTTCTGTTACCATGTTTTAAAACCCAGCACCTCAAATGTATTATCATTTGGAGATAATTTTAGCTCCTACATCAAAACCAAGACAAAGATTTGAAGTTAATAATAGATTTAGAAAACGTTTAAAAATATAGAAAAATCTGGAAACCATATATTTATTTATTTTTTAATTGATAGAAAGTTATTGATTTTTTGAAGTATTAATATTTTTTGTTGCTATATTGAACCATTTCGATATGTTTGAAAACTATTAATACGATACGTATCATATATTTTTTCGATATTTACATCCTTATAAAATACCCTTGCAGTTGCGAAGTACAATAATCACCTCTTGCAAAATTAGCCTTCCATATGAACTATAATAAACATTAGGCACTTTCGCTCATCTTCAGTAAACAGAGCGAAAAATAACAATACATCCTTGTCAAACCTTCTTAGGCAGTTTCCTAAAATTTCTATTTCCTCCTCAAGTAATTTATTTTAAGACATGTGGTTGTAGTCAACATAATCTTTATTTCCCTTGTCAGTTCTAACCATAATTAATTTGGCTACGGCCACACTGGAGGGAGGACACTGGAGGTTAAAGTTAAAGTTGTGAAACACGTTATAATAAAGTTAGGCACCCAGAGTCTACATCAGTATTTAATTAAAAAATAAATTAGTTTTTTTTATTGTTTAAACCAAGCTGTGAGTCGTCTTATAAAGCAGAATTTTAGAAATAATAATTATAGAACAATGATAATATTTTTAAAATTGTAACTTCTTGATGTAGAACAGGATTTTGATCGAGGCATTAGCAGGCACCCAGGACTGCTATACCGTAAATTCCTAGTGCTATATGCCGTAAATTCCTAGCCCCTACTTCCCATACTTCTTCATTATCCGTTCTTATCTCTCCGACAGATTATTTCAAGTAAATTGCAACAGCTCTTATTCATCCCTATTCCGTCTATGTACTGGTGTACCTCAGGGTAGTATCCTTGGTCTTATCTTTTATACCATTCCGTACGTTTCACAGCTGACATCCCAACCCATCCTAACACTATCCTCACCATTTATGCCTATGACACATGTCTATTGTCAATGAACAATGATTCTTACATTGTATCCCAATCCCTCCAACCCCACATCACCACCCTACAAAAATGGTGGCAAAATTGGAGGATTAAAATTAATTCCAAAAAATCACATTCACCCTTCGTCGTAAACCCATGACCTCTTGCCCTACAGTATCCTTTAATAATACCTGTCGAACAGATCCGTTACTTAGGACTACATCTGGACAAACGACTGACATGGAATCTTCATACAAGGCTGAAAAGACAGGGAAACTGCTCGTCGATTCCGACTATTACAACATTTATTAGACAAACGCACTAAACTGCCAATCCATTACAAAAGACTGGTCTACATGACTATTATAAGGCCTATCTGAACATACAGAATTGACCTTATAAAAGAGCTCTGGGGCTCCAATAAACCATCAAATTCCTCCCGAACCTATCCTTACAGTCCAAAATCCTTCATAAAATCCCTAATGCTCTTTTGTCTCGAATCAACTCATCCATCAGGACCTCAATGTCTCTATATTGCCAATTTGGGCAGAACCAGATACCAGTCCTATAAATATAAGATAAACTTGCCAACCACCATCCTTCTAGGCGTCTGAAAAGAAGATGGCCTCGAGATCTTCTCTAGAAATGTTATTGGAGTTCTATCAGTGGGTTGATTCTCTTTGTATCATGTCACTATGTCACCTACAGCAAATTTACTTGTTGTTTATATTTTTATACAGTTGTAAATAACAATAAATACATTATTAAAAAAAAAATTAAAATTGTCACAAGAGGACCTCAACGGAGGACTTAAGCCAAAAAATTCTATAGTTTTTGTTAGTATGTTATTTTAATCTAAACATTTTTCTATTGAACGAGAATACTAACATTCTGTTGAAAAAGACCACTTCTAATGTTTTCCTGATTCACTCAAAATCCTACATCATCGTGTGTATGAAGTTTAGTCTTCGTTTTGTCAATTTTATGCTCCATTATTTTCTCTCTTAATAATAGAGTTTATTTTCTATTGTTGACAATAAATTAGAAAGTTTTTAAATCGTATATTCTGCTGGTGACCTTTGAATTATGTGATAATCATAACATATGTATTTCCTTTCTTCTAAAAATAAAGATTAAACTATGTAATTAGCGGAATCCTTTGGAATAGATGCTTCACAAATTAATTTTGTCAGAGAACTATGCCATGTGTTTATGAAGGAACAAGAGAGTAGAAAGAGTGAAGAGACCATTAGTAGACAAAGAAAGGATTTGTTTTAGAAAGTGCCATTGAAAAGGTCTAGCTTGTTCTTAATCCTTCATTGTCCCCTAGTTTCTAATTATTGACTTACAAACACACATTGCACTTCATGTATTGTCAACAACTTCATAAAGAGATTTGTGCATGAATCATAAAACAGTAGTGCATAATTAATCCTCGTGGAATGTTATTTTTTCTGAGACATAACTTTAGCGTAGAAAGATATTACAATTTATATGCCATATGGCAAAGGAAGGGCACCATTATATATATACTCAGGTATATATTAATATTGTTTATATATATACAATAAAAGAGGTCAGAAAAAAAATTACAATTTATCAATGGAATATTACATATTATTTGCCATATGTTTCACATGTTGGAATTTCCTAAAAACTAGTTTCATTTTTCGACGTTTCTCCAATCGCATGTATCATTATCTTTCGTCTTTACCAAAATAAAAACAAAAAGGTTTTTATGTTGGTTTTATTAAGATAAATATTTATGATGTACGATAAACATTGACCTCCCATATCAGGACGCTAAGCTCTGGGATACTTCCTGCACTAAACGCCGTCGAGAGAAGGTCCTACCGACTAGGATCAAAATAGGTCACACGAGGCTCATTCACTCCTATCTTATCTTTAAACGAACTCCTCCGAAATGTCAATATAGTAACAAAAATTTGACAATTAGCAGTATCTTCCAGGAATGCCCATATTTCATGTCACACCTCAATTCCTTAGGATTAAACCTGGATATTTCAAAAACATTTCGAGACAATGATAATACAATAAAATTAGTATTTCAGTTTTTAAAATCAAAAGATTTATTTTTTTTTTAAATTTATTTATTGATATTTACAACTGTACATAAATACATCAAGTAAATTTGAGGAAATCATAATGGTATGGTACAAGCATGTAGAGAAACTACCCAATGGTAGCACTCTAAAAACATTTTTACAATATAAGGTTACGAGGCCATCTTCTTTTCAGACGCCTCGGAGGATAGTCCGGAATAAAAGAGGAAGCAAGATTAGAAACTAATGGGTTTGAGTGGTTAGGGAGTTTGTAATGGAAGAATTGATATCTGGTTCGGGCTAGATCGGTTACAAATGGAATATTAAGGTCTTTGTGGATGATTTTATTTGTGGCAAAGTAGGGAGCATTCAAGGATTTTGGATTGTAAGAATTGGATACGAGAGGAATTCGAAGGTTTAGTGGAGCCCCAGAGCTCAACGCCGTATGTCCAGATAGGCCTTATAATTGTCATGTAAATTAGTTTTTTTTAATGAATTGGAAGTTTGGACCGTTTGTCTAGTAAGTGCTGTAATAGTCGAAATCGACGTGCAGTTTCCTGTCTTTTCAGTCTTGTGTGGGGATAAAAGATTTATTGGAAAAAATATAACATCGAGAAAAAATATAATAAAACAAATGTAAGCAGAAATAAATGGTTTTTATTAAAATAAGTCAGTGATGTTTACGTCATTAAGCAAAAACAAACTAACCTCCCACGTAATAAAATTTATCAGAATACACCTTAAAGCTAGTACCCGTCTTTGGATCTTCAGCATTAAATTCTTTTCTCTCCATAATAAAGAGGAAAGATAGGAAAATTTGTAGACTTGTTCAAACTTCAATGTATTTATTATTGAAATACTTCAGCTGTCTCCAGAATGAAATTACTTAATTTTATCTAAAAATATAGTTTAGCAATTTCTCATTTGATCAGCTTTCCTATGATCTGAATTTCTGATTGCA
Organism: Halyomorpha halys; assembly: GCF_000696795.3. Lineage (NCBI taxonomy): Eukaryota > Metazoa > Arthropoda > Insecta > Hemiptera > Pentatomidae > Halyomorpha > Halyomorpha halys. Next base: position 1,442,053 of record NW_027115445.1, on the reverse strand, counting down.
CGTAACACATTCTAGCATAAATATTTGGTAAATATTAACATCTATATCACTTGATCCGTTGTGATGAGAACCTCGGAGTGCTTACAGTGTAATTTACATACATATTCATAATTATTTAAACTTAAATGTATTTAACCCTATAAATTTATTTCCTAATACCAATAATACTTTGTTGCATTCACTTCAACTGACAGTAACGTTAACAATTACTAACCTATGAGGACAATATACATCGATGCTTCATTCTTTGTTGTCGACCACAAGCAGAAAATGTGGTTCAAGTTCGAATAAGATCTTTTCTGTTTCGAGTATCCTGCGGTTTGTGCCTGATTCTCTTTCCGTTCAGGTTAGGCGATTCTCGCAGATGATATCAGGACGCTGTTATTTGATGACATCAGGCATATTGTAGGTACAAGAAAAGAAAGAGAGATCCCTGTTTAATTATGGCAGTATGAGACATATCCCATTTTCAGTACTGGAACAATGGCGGTTCCAGCCCGGAGGCATTGTTTCTATGCTTCAAGTATCAACAAAGATAATGTGAATCACTTTCACTAGCTCATCAAAACATTTCTAAAAAGAGGTCTCCCACAAATTCATTGCTTCCGAACAGAAGAACGTCAGTTCATTCAGTTTCTTGTTGTTAGCTTTGGGGTTGTGTGAGGCTTAACGTAATATCAACCAATGCGCAGAGGAAAATGAATTTTAAAAATTAGGTATTCAGAAACGTCAATCAATATATGATGCTGCAGAATAAAAAGACAATATTTCTGATATCATTTTTAAAAGTTAAATCTTTATCAGACAATGTTACTAAATAAAAACTAGAAACCCCTAAAAACGGACACTGACTGTTTTTGCACCAAGCCACAGATGTCTTGGAACCGACAATTTAAATAGCATGACTTCTTTTTCATATTGTTGCCAGACTAAGTTAGATTGGGTTTCCCTTCATTACAGCAAACAATAGATTTAAACCATCGTTTATAGATTGCAAGAACGTGATGATTTCTAATATTATTTACGTTTATCATGTACTTATGTTTTCTAGTGTAAAATATCAGAGATACCTAGAGAAGAGACATGTATAAAAATGTATGTACAGTTTCAAACGGCAAGTTATTCATTATTCACGATGGAATGCTCCACCTTATTATATCTCCATTTATAAGTTTAACCAAAACAATTATTACTATGTTTTCGTGTTTGTATGCTAGTTATGGGTTTTTAGAAGTAGCTATTCGTTCAATCAGAAATAATCCAGGAGGGGCCATTTACAATAGACTGTCTCAACATTTAGCATATGCAGATGATGTAGTCATTGTTGCAAGAACCCGAGCAGCATTAAAAGGAACATTCCAGGAATTCGAAGAAGCAGCATATGAATTGGGCCTTAAGGAGAATGAAGACAAGATGGTGTTCATGAAAAAACAAGAGAGGATAAGGAAGAGAATAGTAAAGTGACACCCAGAGACCACAGTTTCAGTTCTGTAAACCAGTTTAAGTACCTGGGAAGCCTGGTCACAGATGATAACAAAGTAGAGAGCGAAATAGAGTTCAGGATAGCAACAGGAAATAGATGTTTTTTCTCACTGCACAAAATATTGAAGCTTAGAGCTCTCTCTAAAAGGATGAGAGTGGTCATTTACAAAACCATCGTAAGGCCAGTAGTGATCAATGGGGGAGAAACATGGCCCTTGACAAGAAAAGCAGAACAGATACTCAACTCCTGGGAGAGAAAGGTATTGAGAAGGATATAGGGAGTAGTCTCGGAGAATGGAGTCTGGAGAAGAAGAAGGAATGAGGAACTGATAAATTTGTACGGGGAACCCAGCATCGTGGCGTTAATAAAAAGTGCAAGATTAAGGTGGTTAGGACACGTTGAGAGGAGGCCCGATGAAAGGATTCCCAGAAAGATAGTTTATGGCAAACCAGATGGAAAACGAAAAAATGGCTGGACGATGTGGAGGAGGATTTGAAGCTCTTGAAGGTTGGCAGAAGGAAGGAGAAAGCAAGAGACCGTTTAGATTAGTTGGCTATTGTGGAGAAGGCTCGGGTTCTTGCAGGACCGTACTGCCATAATAATAATAATAATATTATAATGCTAGTTATGAAAGCAGTCAAAATGACATGAAAATACATTATTTTTTATTATAAGGACTCCTCAATAATAATTAACGTATAATCAAGTTTCAACACTCAGGAGTGATAGATAGTTGACTGTCCAGAATTCCAGGAATATATATTGTTCAGGTTATTTGTCGACTTTTGTCGATATCGACCAAATATCTTTAGGTCTACAACAGAGATCAGAATAATGTATACAGAATATCAGAAATGACAGAAAATTCTGTACAGAAGTAATGTACAGACACAACATAATGAAGTCCGCATACATTTACTCTATGTTTATATTATGTATAAACACAGCACAAAGTTAAAAATAAAAATTTGAGGGAAAATATTGTTGTTTAAAAAGTGTATCTCGGAAAATAATTTAGCAATGAGTTTGAAGAGAACTCAAATATTAGCAAATTTACTCTTCTTTAAAAAAGGATTTATTTTTTATCGTACGCTCTTTAGTTTCCTAGATTTGAGCGTTGAATAAAAAATGAGCTAAACTGTTAGTTTTTTTCTTTTAGAATTAAATAAACCTTTGGGGTTTTGACCTGGAACAGTTCAATAACTAATTTTCAAAGACATTGGCTGTTTTTGTTTTATAGTTTAGGTAAAAATCCAATCTATTTTTTAACAGAAAGAGCACCTTACTAGTTGAAAAATACTGCATTCATCAAAAAAACATAATTTTGATGGGAGCGTACAGAAGAAAAATAGCAAATGCATGAAACATTTAATTAGTAAACCTCTTACTTCTGGTTATTAAGAACTAAATAAAATATAAAAATGTGAAATATTTGCGTTGTGAATGCGTTTCTAGATACTAACAAAAATACATCTGGCACTGGACACCATATTCCGATAATATTATGTTTCCTTTCAAAATTCCTGATAAAAGGTACGTGCATACAAAACTTATTATATACCGAAATTTGCGCAATTTAATCATTAAAAGTTTACTAAGTTGTATATTCAACCTACTTCTTATACTTTAAGGAGTTATTGGCTGTAAAATTAAAAATCTAGGGCAGTCATTTTGAAAAATCCAGCCTCAGAAAGTGGTAAACGTTTTTTTTTCTATCTTCTTTTCAGATAGTTTTTGATTAGAATTCACTGAAAGAATTTTTTAGTTCACAATTATGTTTAGGTTAACTTCCAATTTTACTGGGCTATTACGTACAATAGTTTACGTGGTACAGCGGCAGGCTACCCCCAGCTTCTTAACCAATTTCCTTTATTAACATCCATGGCCAACTTCACAACTCAGTACCAATTTCCATTTTTTCTTTCTTTTCCTTCATAATCATGTTCATTCACACAGTTACACCTATGAAGATCGATCATTGGTACAGTATATGGTTTTGTCTTTGTAACTAAAATCTCATCAGACTGAAATAGATTCAGTTTCAAATTTTAAAATGTCGCTACAAATTACATACCCTTAAGCAGTGATCCTGGTGGAACATAATTTAAAAAACCATCAGCTTATAAAAAAATAAACTACAAAACTGAAAGTTACTACTTTTAGAGCTAGCTCTCTCTCTCTCTCTCTCTCTCTCTCTCTCTCTCTCTCTCTCTCTCTC